>NW_003852451.1:8985559-9002017 GCF_000181295.1 Otolemur garnettii
AAAAAAAAAAAAAAATCTCACAACCCTTCCCCCAACTTCTTATGCAAAAAGAAAGGTTAGGCCTGCCGCTGAGTCCTGCAATACTCCCTTCCACACAGAGCAGCTGTTGCTAACAGGCCTCAGCTGTTAGCCGGCCCCACCAGAGGGTAAGAGGCCTCAGACATCTGGGGAGGGAGGCTCCATCATTCATAAGGAAATTCCTTGGAGGCCCTAAAAACAGGGACAACACGGATGTGCAAATTGTAACTCTAGGCCTGCCAGCTAAGTTTAGCTCCTAAACAAAAGCCTGCTCAATTCCATGCTAGTAAATGTTTTTCTAGCTTTTTTTTTGACACAGTCTCTTTGTCACCTGCCTTCGGTAGAGTGCCTAGCATCATAGCTTACAGCAACTTTGAACTCTTGGGCTCAAGCGATTCTCTTGCCTTAGCCACAATGTTAGGTGCTTGCCACAACAGCCTGCTATTCTGAGAGATGGGAGGGGGGGTCTTGAACTCCTAAACTCAGGCAATCCAGCCCACTTCAGCCTCCCAGAGTGCTGGGATTACATGTGTCAGCCACTGCGCCCAGCCTTGCTAGTAAATGTTGACTACAAGTTTATCCTCTCAGATGCAGAGCAGAGACCAGATCAAACCTCCTTCCACCTTCCCAGGGACAGCTGCATAATTGGTGCTTCCTTCCCTCCCTTTACCCTTTACCTTCCGTGGGCTCCTAAGAACTTAACCATTACCTGTGTAGGGCTCCTGGGCCTCCTAAGAACTTAACCATTACCTGTGTAGGGCTCCTGGGCCTCCTAAGAACTTAACCATTTGCCTCAGCCCTCCCTTTTATTTCCTATAAGCCTTCCTTTTTATTTTTTTAATTATTTTTTTAAGGCAAGTGTGAAAGTGTGAGGAGGCCAGACACAGGGGCTCACACCTGCAATCCTAGCACTCTGGGAGGCTAAGCAGGAAGTTGCTTGAGTTCAAGAGTTTGAGACCACCCTGAACAATAGCGAGACCCTGTCTCTACCAAAAATAGAAAAATTAGCTGAGCCTGCCGTGGACAACTGTAGTCCCAGTAACACAGGAGGCTGAGGCAGGACAATAGCTTGAGTCCAAAAGTTTGAGGGTGCTGTGAGCTAGGCTGAGTCCATGGCAATCTAGCCCACTCTAAATAAATAAGTAAAAAATCCAAAATTTATTGAGGAAGAGAAAGACAGGATTACAGAGCAAGATATGGTCTCCGTAGATAGTGAATGGAACCCATTCCCACAAGAAGTGGCAAAGAGGGAAAGAGGCCAGGCCCTCCCTTTTAAATACTGTCAATGGAAAATAAGCTGCATTCTGTAAAATGATCTAGCAGGTGTCCTCAAACTACGGCCCATGGGCCACATGCAGCCTGCCTAGGACATTTATCCGGCCCGGCCCGCCGGGTGTTTTTGCCACCGCTGCCTGTCCTGCTTAGTAGCCAACTCGTCCCGGGGCCCGCAGTCCGGCCCTTCAATGGTCTGAGGGACAGTGAACTGGCCCCCTGTTTAAAAAGTTTGACGACCCCTGAAAAGAGTATACGTGGGTTTAAAGATTCTTCAGTCGGCAATCAGCTGAAAGAGGTAGGCTCTAATAGAGCAAGAGTCCGTGAAAAGGAATGTTGAGTTAAGGGTCTGTTAATCAGAGACAAAGTACAGAATTTATAAAGAGTTCTATTTAATTGGCTTAAAGAAAAAAATAAGTACTTCAATTAAGTATGCTCTCAGAAAAACAGAAACTAATTCAGTTAGTTTTTAGTTCATGTGACTTGGTTAAATTTTTGGTAAATGTGAACTAAAATAAAATCTTAAGTCCCCCACCCCGCCCAGTGGTTGACTGATTGGATCCCCTCACCCTTGGCCAAGGGAATCCCTAAAACTGAGTTGCTACTCATGAAAAGGAAGACTCTTTCATCATGCCCCCTCCCTTTTCAGAGATGTCCTTGGTGACTCACTAACAGGCCTAAGGCTCTGGAGACACACCTGCAGGTCCTCAATATACACAACAAACCACTGAAGTCTGGGTTTATATCTTGTAGTTTGTCTTTGAGAGCCTAACTCTTTCAGCCAGTTGTCAACCAAAGACTCTTTACACCTACCTATAATGTGTACCCCCACAACCTTTGAGATGTTCCACCTTTGGGGGCCAAATCAATGTTCGCCTTTCACATACTGATTTATAACTTTACCTCTTATGTATGTAATTCCCGTCTTATGTATAAAACTAAACTGTAACCCCATCACGTAAAGTCCACTTGCTCAAGGCTTTCTGGGTGTGGCTCCAGGCCATGGTCCTCAAACGTGGCTCAGAATAAACCTCTTTAAATTGTTTTGCAGAATATGGCATGTTTTCTATTGATATAAATAATCCAGTTTTTAAAATTGTTAGGAAAATAAAAATAGGAGATGTCTTTAAAATTTTCAGCATTGAATGTAATGCAGACACACATTTTTGCCTGGGTTTGCTAGTCAGACAGTTTTGTGTTCTTAACATCATAAAACTATAAATCCAATCTAAAAGAAGAAAGCACAGTAAAATGAATTGCTGAATTGCTTGCTGCCAAAAAAAAAAAAATAGGAGATTGTAAAGAGGATGTGAAAATCTTTTTTTTTTTTTTGAGACAGTCTCACTCTGTCAGCCTGGGTAGAGTGCTGTGGCATCATAGCCTGCAGCAACCTCTTGGGCTCAAGTGATCCTCTTGCCTCAGTTTTTCATTTTTAGTAGAGATGGAGGGTCTCACTCCTGCTCAGGCTGGTCTTGAACTCATCAGCTTAAGCAATCCCCCTACATCAGCCTCCCCAAGTGTTAGGATTACAGATGTGAGCCACCCCGTGAGCCTTGGATGTGAAAATCTTATGTGGTCAAAACTGAATGAGACTGGATAGATTCATCTACAAGGGTTTATTTTTTATTTTTTATTTTTTTTGAGACGGAGCCTCAAGCTATCCCCCTGGGTAGAGTGCCATGGCATCACGCTCACAGCAACCTCCAACTCCTGGGCTCAAGCGAGTCTCCTGCCTCAGCCTCTCAAGTAGCTGGGACTACAGGCGCCCGCCACAACGCCTGGCCATTTTTTGGTTGCAGCCATCATTGTTGTTTGGCGGGCCCGGGCTGGGGATTCGAACCCGCCACCTTAGGTGTATGTGGCTGGCGCCTTAGCCGCTTGAGCCACAGGCGCCGAGCCGTCTACAAGGGTTTATTAAAAATGTATTCTAATACAGACAGCGCCTGTGGCTCAGTGAGTAGGGTGCTGACCCCATATACCAAGGGTGGCAGGTTTGAACCCAGCCCCGGCCAAATTGAAACAACAACAACAACAACAGAAAAAAAATAGCCAGGCATTGTGGTGGATGCCTGTAGTCTGAGCTACTTGGGAGGCTGAGGCAAGAGAATCACTTGAGTCCAAGAGTTTGAGGTTGCTGTGAGCTGTGATGCCACAGCACTCTACCCAGGGCGACAGCTTGAGACTTTGTCTCAAAAAAAAAAAGAGGCTCGGCGCCTATAGCTCAAGTGGCTAAGGCACCAACCACACGCACCAGAGCTGGTGGTTCGAATCCAGCCCAGGCCTGCCAAAAACAACAACCATAACTACAACCAAGAAATAGCTGGGCATTGCAGCAGGCACCTATAGTCCTAGCTACTTGGGAGGCTGAGGCAAGAGAATTGCTTAAGCCCAAGTGTTGGAGGTTGTTGTGAGTGATGACAGCATAGCACTCTACCCAGGGCGACAGCTTGAGGCTCTGTCTCAAAAAAAAGAAAGAGTTTTGGTCACAACTATGTAATCTTCTGTATTTACCTTTGAAATATTTTACCATCACTTTAAGTAGATAATTGAGATAATATTTTACCAACTGTTTTAAATATTTTGGCTTTTCTTTTTTTTGAGACAAGAGTCTCTAAGACATTTTTTAATCTACCTGGTGAGTAATTTTAGAAATATCACTAACACAACTGCTTGTTCCTTTCCTAGAGTCATGCTTCTAGACTGACTCGTCTCTCTCCCTGTTTTAATCTAGCCCAGCCATGGGATGCTGGGTAATAGCGTCGTTACCCACCCTGAACAGAGACGGCCGTGCAGCTGCCGACCCTCCTCTTTGCACCTGGATGACTATGCCGGGTACTGTAGAGATGCAGTCACAGAGAATGGGTAGAGTTCTCATCTAGCTCATTCTTTGATCCATTTCATTTTAGTTGCTTTGGTTCCTGGGGACCCTGGCTTGCAGCCCATTCCAAACTCTTGATATTACCCTCCTGGCAGTCATAACAGGGGTCCGTGGGTGCTGTATTCTCTCAAAAGTCTCTTATATGTTTACATGTAGCCATTCGTTAAATGTCAAATGGTCTCTGTTTGGCTGGAATGACAGATGATAACCTATGAGCAACGTATTAAACTGGAAACCCAGAGTGATGGCAGATGAGAGCACTGCTGATACCCGGAGAGGTGGGAGCCTAACCCAAAGTGGGGAGTTGTTAGCCAACACTAGGCCCCACAGGCCAAAGATCAAGCCCACCTGGAGTCACTCCCACTAAATGCCACCTCATCAAACCGAAGCTGTAGGGAAGCTGGAGGGAAGCAGAGCGATCTCGTAATAAATAGAGCAGGGTTTTTATTCTCCTCCTGAAAACCGCAGATTCCAATCTACCTGAGTCAGTGTAATAAGGAAGTCCCTGCTGCTTTTATCCTTACAAAAGGTAACCTGATGTGAACCAGCTCTTCTCTGTTGTTCTGTCTCCTTGTCCCCACCTTCCAGAAGTCACTGCCCAGTGGGAGGTCTCATTCTACTTTACACAAGGGAGGCTGCCCCAGCTCATGACCCTCAAGTAAGGCCAGTAAGATCCGTAACTAAATTTGTTGTTTCGTCTTTTGGCAGAAGCGAGGCAGTGGCTATCAATTCTAAATTGAGCACAGGTCAACCTTGCCTGGGGCCATTTCTCCTCTTGGCCACTGTGACCACCCTGTCACCTGGACTCCAGCAGTAACTGGTGTCCTGGGTCCAACCCTATCCCTCCTCAGCGCACAAATTTAATCATATCACTCCACACTCGGCACTGATGGCACTTTGGGTACCATCACTCTCCTCCTGTGGCTCTCCTGTCCCTGCTGTACGTCCCCCATCTGACTCTAGTCACTCTCCCCGGGCTTGGTCCTGGCACTGTGCCAAGGGCCCAGCGGTCCCAAGGTCCCAACTCCAGGGCCCAGTCTGCCCTGTTCCCACAAACCATCTTTGGCTGGCCCGTCTCAGCTTGCTGTCTTCCACCCTCACAGATCTCTTTCGGGGGGCCTGACTACACTGTTCCCTCACATGGGGTGTTACTCCCGTCAGGGCAGTCTCACTGGTCTTCATTGGTACATCTGTGCCCTGCTTTATACAAGGATTCTGCAGGCCGGGTTTGGGTCCTGGATCTACCCTCTTCATGGGCGACCTTGAACCGTTACCTCAGATTCCTCATCGTTTATGTAAGATGCTGTCAGCATCACATACATCAGTATTTGTCACCGGTGTAGGGCAGAGCCTGGCAGGGAGTGGACTCCATGTAAGCAAGTGTGTGTTGTGACTGCAGTGAGTGTCCCCTGCCCTGTCCTGCTGGCTCTGTTCAGCAGGGCTGCGTCTGTACAGCTTACCGTGGCATAGTCCGGCGTCTGGTGCTCAGTGAGTCCTCAGTGAGGACACGACGGGTGTGTACCTGCTTCAGAGGTGGGTGGGAATCTGAGCCTCTTAAGTAGACACCAGGTAAATGACAACTCAGCTGATATGTGTTTTGGTCTTTCCTTCCCAAGGATCAGTGATGCCCAGTCTAAGAGAAAAACTGAGCAGCTATAGTTATCCATGTAGGAAGTTTCCCAGGTAGCCTAAGGCCCAGGAGAAACAGGGGGTTTCCCATGTGTTTGAGCTGACAGCAGATGGGAAGAGAACAAGGTAGTCCCTTTCTAGATCTTTGGTGTCAGTTGTCAGAGAGACACTTGTGTGTTTTTGCCAACATCCCGCATCAGTATTAGGAAGGGCTGCCATGCAGGTGAGGGCCAAGATCACTTGGCGTAGTTCCCTGGGGCGGCCTGTCCAGGTAGCCTGGACTTGGTGCTGGAGAGCTGCTAATAGAGAGGGCTGGTTTGGAAGTTCATTCTGAGTTATTGTTTGTAAATAAAGGATATGATGCACTGATCTCTGTCCACATCTATCTGCACACACGCACATGCACGGCTTTACAAATGAAAATGGGTCTTGGCAGATTTTCAAGCAGTAGAACCCTCTAGACCAGTGATTCTCAACTTTCCTAATGCCGCGGGGCCTTTTAATACAGTTCCTGTGGGCTGTGACCACCAGGTTGAGAACCACTGCTCTAGACTGTGATCTCTTAGAAGACTTTGAGACAGCCAGCCCAAGGGCTGTGGGCTTCCCAGACACACATTAACACCCCTAGTAGTGTGCCTGGCAGCTATAGGTACCGCTCAGATGATAGTTGCTAGGCCCTAGGGCCTGGAGTCAGAGAGCTGGGCCACTGCCTCCACGCCCCTCCTTTTCCTGGTTCATTACTGAAAGTCACCAAAACTGCTGATGGGTGGGCTGATGCAGAGAGTATGGCACCTGTGGGTCTGGGGAGACTTATTTCCTCTGTGGCCAAGAACATGCTTCCCACACAGGGGCCAACCTGCCAGTCCGGCCAGCATCACAGCTAGAAAAACCACCCAGAGCACAGGTGTGTGCAGTTTCAAATGCCAAGAACGAGGTCTGCTTATCCTTAAAGAAACAATGTCTAGTTCAATTCCACATTCAGGGAGAGCCTACTCTGGGCAGGGCCAGTGTTCAGACTGTGATCTGGCTGTTCCATCTCTGTCAACCGAGCAAACTATGCAGGGTGTCTGACAAGGCAGGTCTGGCCCTGCACCCCCATGCAGGGGCACAAGAGCTGGGTGAACAGGCAGGCGGGGAAGGGGGAAGGGCACAGCGCCAGCACCACCACCTCCTCCCTGGCCCTCCCTGAGACGTAGGAAGAACAAGTCTGTCCCTTCAGGGAGTAGGCAGGCCTGTTTCCTTTCTGTTCTTAACCTTTCTCCAGAAATACCCTTTTCTGATTGGGCTGCAAGATTCACAGATACAGAAAATGAGGGTGGCACCTGTGGCTCAGTGGGTAGGGTGCCGGCCCCATATACCGAGAATGGCGAGTTCGAACCCAGCCCTGGCCAAACTACAACAACAGCAAAAAAAAAAAAATAGCAAGGCGCCTGTAGTCCCCTTGGCTCGGGAGGCTGAGCCAAGAGAATCACCTAAGCCCAGGAGTTGGAGGTTGCTGGGAGCTGTGACGCCAGGGCACTCGACCGAGGGTGATAAAGTGAGACTCTGTCTCTAAAAAAAAAGATACAGAAAATGAAACATTAGCTTAAAGTGTTTTATAAAAAGGCCTGAATATTGCTACTCCACAGAGTGGAATAAAAAGTTACAGGGGGGATAAGTTTGGGTTCAACACCTGGAAGCCCTTTCTAGCAATCAGAGGGGTGGCGGAACGAAGCTGTTGCAGGGGCAGGTTCCTGTCCCTGTCCCCGGAGACAGGTGCAGAGGCTGAGTGCTGACCCCATTCATGGGTGTGTGGGGAAGGACTCATTATACTATACTCTCTACTTCTGTATATGTTTAAAAATGTTCAAAATAGAAATTAAAAAAAAATGTTTCCTAAACTTTCCTTTACTATATAGTTTTGAAAATTAAAGTGAAATTGCAAATTATGTGGTGATTCTCTTTTGAATTACATCAATTTGGTTAAGTCTAAACATACAGCCTGTAGCATATCATAGCACTTCATAGGTGGCAGTCCTCAAGTTCCAAACATCCGACTTCTACACCACTTGAACTTAACAAATTGGGGCTATTACATGTAATAGGTAAATGTACCTATTCCAAATCACACACAGATTCAACTTAAGAGCAAAGGACCCATCTGGTTCATAACCATTCTGTATCTTAGGGGTGTCCAACCTGCAGCCTGCGGGCTTCATGCTTATTTTGTAAGGACTTTTTTTGCTTGTCTGTTGTTGGATATCACAAAAAATATGCCCGGACTTTTTTTGTTTTTTGCTAATCAGCTTTCATTAGTGTTTATTTTTTTGAGAGAAAGTCTCACTTTGTCACCCTGGATAGAGTGCCATGGCATTACAGCTCACAGCAATCTCGAACTGTTGGGATCCTCTTGTCAAGATCCTCTGGCCTCAGCCTCCCAAGCAGCTGGGAATATAGGCGCCTGCCATAATGCCCGGCTATTTTTAGTGACAGAGTCTCCCACTTTCTCAGGCTTGTCTCAAACACCTGAGTTCAGGTGATCCACCCGGTTGGGCTTCCCAGAGATCTAGGACTACAGGTGTGAGCCACCCCTATGCCCAGCCCCCGTACTTGTTTATTTAATGTGTGGCCCAAGATAACTCTTCTTCCAATGTGTGGCAGAGAAAAAAAAGGGTTGGACACCTCTGCCATCAGATGCAAGGTGCACTTTGGAATGCGTTGGCTGGAAGTATTAGAAAACCCAGTTATCAAAGATTTATGTAAGTCTCAGGCCATCCAGAGCTGGGGCAGCAGCTCAGCAGAGTCATCCGAGACGCAGGCAAGCCCTTCCTCTTCATTACCTTAGCATGTGGCTGTTGTCTTATAATCACAAAACAGCTGCTTCAGCTCCAGGCATCCCTCCAATACTCAAGGTAGAGAAAAAAGAGGCCATATTTGTCTCTTTTAGAAGAGAAAGGGAAAAGCTCCTTTAGACAAATTTCTTAAGACTCATGGGCCAGAAGTGTGTCACATGCCTTCTGCACAAGCTGTGATGGAGACTTTTCCAGTCTCTTCAGTTGAAAAAGACAAGAAAGGGGTTGAGGATGAACAGGTTTTATGTTAGATGACCAACAATGTCTGACATGTATCTGATAATCAGTCTGGTTCTTTTAGCATAAGGCTTAATGCTGCCTTAGAAACTCAGTTATAAATTCTTTCTCTAAACTATTTTTTTTGAGACAGAGTTTTAATATGTCGCCCTCAGTAGAGTTCTGTGGTGTCATAGCTCACAGCAACCTCAAACTCTTGGTCTTAAGTGATTCCCTTGCCTCAGCCTCCCAAGTAGCTGGGACTACAGGTACCTGCCACAACGTCCAGCTATTTTTTATTGCAGTTGTCATTGTTGTTTAGCAGGCCTGGGCCAGGTTCAAACCCACCTGCCTCAGTGTATGTGGCTGGTGCCCAGAGTCTCTAAACTTTAATAATAATACATGTATGGTGTTCTTATTAAAATATACTTTTTATTTATTTTTTGAGACAGAGTCTCACTTTGTTACCCTTGGTAGAGTGCCATGGGTGTCATACTGTGTCATAGCTCACAGCAACCTCCAACTATGAGGCTCAAACAATTCTCTTGCCTCAGCCTCCCAAGTAGCTGGGACTACAAGTACCTGCCACAATGCCTATCTATTTTTAGTTGGGTCCCACACTTGCTCAGGCTGGTCTTGAACTTGTGAGCTCAGGGCAATCCACATGCCTCGGCCTCCCAGAGTGGTGGGATTACAGGCGTAAGCTACCACGCCCAGCCTAAAACACAATTTTTTTGCTTTCATTTTTTCTATATCTCATTTATTTCCTCCCCAGGGCAATCCTGGTGAACAACATCCAGAAATTATTTCTGATTTGCTCAGAACACTGACGCTCTGATAGGACTTACAAGACCCTAGGTCTCCGAACTTCTCACCCAGTGTTTTTCTGTTGTTACACTGCCTCTCTGATTTCACATTTTATCAACTTAAGAGAACTTGTTTTTCTACTGGATTGCTCATGAAATCAGCCGACTGAGATTTTCCTCATTTCCTGACTAACACACAGATCACTGTTTTTTTCAACATAGTTCTAGAAACAGGAGAGCAGCTCACGGGTAGGTTTCTGCAGGAAGTCAGTGAAATAAATATTGTAGTACTCTCACAGATCAAGCTATGCAACTGTTTCAGCCACAAAACCAAACATGAATCCAAGTAGAATGTAACAGAAATGAGAGTGAAGGATCTGCCACAATTAAGTGAGCTTGAATAAAGGGAAAAGGGAGCCCAGCATGGGGATGGGTCCCAGCAGCTCAGGAGGCCAAGGCAGGAGGATTGCTTGAGCCCAGGAATTAGAGATTGTTGTGAGCTATGATTGTGCCACTGCACTCTAGCCTAAGTGACAGAGACCCTGCCTCTTAAAAAATAAAAGGGGTCTGTTGTCCAGGATGGCTGGCTCACAGCCATCTTATGGGTCCTCCAGCTTCTCAAGGCACCCTTGTTAAAAAAGGCATTCTGTTTCATTTGATTCTCAATGAGGATGTGGCTTTATATTATAAAAATGTCCCATGGTTTGTGTTTTTAAGCTAACTTATACATTACAGATCTGTGACATGTGGGCAGGAGGCCTCCATGCCCAGCTCGGTCCTGCGCCGTGGGCAGCAGCTGGCATCCAGGCTGGTGGGCTTCCCGCCTTCCCGGTGCCACTGCCTGCACGTGCTTATTCAGAGTGACACTGGCTTGGCAGCCAGACTTTCCTCACTCTCCATCGGAAGTTGGCTCATCATTAGTTAAATAAGCTTTCTGTGTTTTAGTGGGGAGCTGTGTGTAGGGACCTCTGCACAACTCCCTGAGGTTCTGTATCCTGTTCAATCTCTGTGCCACTTCCCAAAACTCTTGGTACAGAAGTCAAAAGCTGCTCTCTGAGCCCAACAGGGCTATCAGCACCCTATTTACAGGGTGACTTTTCTCGCCTTCCGCTCCCCTCTCAGCTACTTGCCATTTCTCCCTTCCCTGAGCCAAGGGGGTGAGGGGGTGGCACATTGGCTGTCACCTGCCAGACTTGTTCTGTGCAAAAAAGAGCCTCTGGATGCCCTTGGGGACGGTGGCCTAGGTTCACACACTGTATCTTGCTCAGACAGCTGACCTGAGGAATCAATCTACCTTAAACAGAGCTGAGGGGAAATGCCATCCCCCCCTTCACAGCACTCCTTCAGAAAAGGGAGAGAGAAGTAGGAATTCCAAGAAAAAACTAAAACAGGATGTGGTTGAAATCTGGTTGGGTTTGGAGATTGACCTTGTCTTTAAAGCAGCAGCATTTGGTTTGAGTCACCCAGACCTTTAAGAATCTGATGAAAGGTACAAATCCTTTTCCCAGAAAAACTGTCAACTATCGCATGAATAATTTACCTACAATCTTGTGGTTTGCTGATTCTCTCCCACAATCCAGGATTAGCTGGGACAGAGGATGAGGATTACTATTTTAGAAGAAAGAAGTTGATATCAAAAGTACTTCTAAAGGTGGCTGGGAAAGAACTCTTAACTACAAAGACATTTCCAAGAACATCAGGGAGTGCAGAGCGAATGCCACGTAAATGAAGAGCAGCAAGATCACTTCAATTCACGGAGAGTCCACCTGCTCTTGTTCTAGCTGTAAAGCTATTACGTATGCTAATTAACCTGTCAATCTCTGTCGCGGGTGTCCAGGGAAGAATGATCCCTTCAAAATTACAATTGATCGATCCCTCTGGAAGTGATTTTTTTTTTTGAGACAGAGTCTCACTATGTCACCCTCGGTAGAGTGCTGTGGCGTCACAGCTCACAGCAACCTCAAATTCTTGGGCTTAAGCCATTCTCTTGCCTCAGCCTCCCAAGTAGCTGGGACTAAGGCACCCTCCATAATGCCTGGCTATTTGCTATTTGTTGTTATTTTTTTAGAGACAGAGTCTCACTTTATTGCCCTTGGTAGAGTGTCATGGCGTCACAGTTCACAGCAACCTCCAACTCCTGGGCTTAGGCGATTCTCTTGCCTCAGCCCCCCGAGTAGCTGGGACTACAGGCACCCACCACAACACCTGGCTATTTTTTTGTTGCACTTTGGCTGAGGCTGGGTTTGAACCCACCACCCTCGGTATATGGCGCCTGGTGCCCTACTCACTGAGGGGTGTCGCCCACTATTTGCTATTTTTTAGAGACGATGTCTTGCTCTGACTCAGGCTTAGTCTCCAACTCGTGAGCTCAGGCAATGCACCTGCCTCAGCCTCCCAAAGTGCTGGGATTACATGCGTAATCCACTGCATTGGCCCCAACTAAGTGATTTAAACAACAAAATAATTCAATCTCACAAGATGATTTGTTTGCTTTTGTAAATTTTTGTTTTGCTTCCTCCTGTTCATTTCAGGGTGGACAGTTTCCCAGATGGTACCCTGTCAGACCCTCCTGCCTTTTTTTTTTTTAAGAGACCAAGTCTCACTTTGTTGCCCTGGGTAAAGTGCCATGGCGTCACAGCTCACAGCAACCTCCAGGTCTTAGGCTTAGGTGATTCTCTTGCCTCAGCCTTCTGAGTAGCTAAGACTACAGGTGCCTGCCACAACACCTGGCTAATTTTTATTGCAATTTGGCCGGGGCCAGGTTTGAACACGCCACCCTGGGTATGTGGGGCTGGCACCCTACTCACTGAGCCACAGGCGCTGCCGGACCCTCCTGTTTCATTAAGTCAACACATTTTCAGGGGCTGGGTGGGCACATACTCTCGCTCAGTAAAGAAATAGGGACTATACCAGTCAGTAGGTGGGACAGCTGCTGCTGCCTGAACAAATCCAAGTCCCTGTGGCTCAGCAGAGTCGGAGTTCACTTCTTGCTTTTGCAAATTCAAGAGCAAAGATACAAGCAGCAACTCAGGCCATCTCTCCCCTTGCTGGCTCAGCCTTCTAAGCTGCTTCAACTCTTCTGTCCGTTATGTCAGCACTTAGTCCCACTGTCGCCATGGGAAGGAAGAGAAGAGCTGGAGAGTGACACGCACGTGGCTCCTGGCTACTTTTCCTTGGTCAAGGTGAGGCACATAGTGATGCCTAACTTTATAGAGGGGGAGAGACGTGATCCACTGGTGGGTGCAGAAGACGATGAGAACCACGTGATAAGACGTTGTAGCGTCTACTACAGAGATCACTGAAGCATGCTTGAAAATGAAAACAAATGCTGAAAACAAATGTTCTCTTACCTGTTAACGGAGAATGATCCCCACCTTAGATTTTAAAAAATAGATGAAGGGTTTTCTACTTCTAGCCATGATGAAGTAACAGAGCCTCCTCCCGTCCCCACCAACCTGGCAGCATTCTTAAGAGGAAATCAGACATCATACGTGAAAATATTTGCAGACATCAGACATCAGGAAGTACAGGACTCTGATCATTGGGAGAACATGTAAGGGGAAATACGTAAGGTGAGCCCACGAGAGCTCCTAACTCCCCTGTAATTAGGATGTCCAGGACTGGTAATACTGAATTCGGTATTAATTCATGTCAGAAGCAATGTGTTCAGGGGAATATTTATTACCTGGATCATTTTCAGCAGCTAGAATAAAAAGCAATAAACTAAAAAGGGGGGGGGGGGAAATCACACAAAACCACTAAAAAGTGTTTTGAAAAAGTGCTTTGAGAATTTACTGTACAGTTTTTTAAAACAATTTATTTATACGTTGGCTTCTACATGCTCTTACATTTGTGTAAAACATTTATACATATTCTTTACAATTTGTACATATATTAAATGGCTGTATCATAAACACTGTTCTATGGGATTTTATAAAAGAAAAATCAAGTGGGGAAAATTACTTGTGAAACATTAATGAAAACCCGTGATCTTGAAGATGTTCCTAGATCCACGTCCATCTGATTTCCTCATCTACTCATTTTTTGGTTTCATTTTATTTATGCTGGCCCAGACTTTCCATTTTCTATATTATTATTACGAAAAACGAAAGCAGCAGGAGATAACGTGTAAGGCAGCTGCGGAAGACGGAGGTTCCCGTCGGCAGGAGCGAGACAGTGTGTCTGAGTGCTGGGGTTTAGAGCGGACAGCGTGTCAAGACCGTATTTCTGAAGTGCTGGTGCTCAGGGAAGTTCCGTCTGAGGTTCAGGGCACAGGAGGAGCAGCATTCTGTACTTGGTCTTCAGCACAGGAGCCCAGGGACTCTGCACATGCTCAGACTGTCGCCACTATCACCCCCCCTTCTCAGCCCCTGAACTTTCCATTGGTTGGGGGAAGAGGTGCCAGACTGTGCTTTTTAATCCTATTGACCCCACACTGGCCTGCTGGCCTCCAGTCCCTACAAGCCCAGTCAAGTGGGTGCCACGCTGTCACTAGCACTTGTTACATCTGACAATAGCTGGAAAACACAGAGGGGAGGGGTCCCAGCCCAGAGGGGGCCGCCTTTGCTCCCCCGTGGAGCACTCCTGTGCGGAGCACAGCTACTCATCCCTGGGAGCACAGCCACAGAGTTTTTTTTTTAAAGCCCCCCGACTTTTCTGACTTATTCCTTCTGGCACAAAATATACCTGACCCATGATTAGGAAGGAAGTGCCAAAAGAGAGCACTGGTCCTCACCAAGGGGGATGTGCCAGAAATGACCCTGCTCATCTGCCAAGCGGTATCCCCGAGGGGATGTGTGATGGCCCACTTGCCATAGACCACGAGGGCGCCGGCAGCCCAGGAGCCCCTACTTCCTGCCTCCTGAAACCTAAGCACTCGAGTCATACTGTGTCAGTGGAAGGTACACAGACCTCCCAAAAGGGACAGGAACCCCGAGGACTGAAAAGAGTTATAAAAATATACAAACATATATATTTTTTATTCTGGCATATTTCATATTTTTAAGAAAGCAATTAGTAATTAATTATCTGACATTGGGTAAGAACTTGAAGATTGTAGGTAACTTATAAATTACAATTCTATGTAAAATATCAGTGGGGAAAACCCTGAATTTTTCATTCAAAATTCTGACAGCTTTAAGTACTTTCCAAAAATAGAGACAATTTCCATTGGTTTAAATAACGGATGTGGAAAAGAACAAAAGAAGACCATCCCTAAATTAATGGATGCATTTAGGCTGGTTAATAAAATAAATGCCGTTTTCCACAACTCTTTCTTTTTGGTTTTCCTTCTTTCCTTTTTTTTCCTTTGTGATAATAGGGGGGAAAGTCCGTTTCGAATTGCATTGCCCCAAGTCAGAAAGAAGCACTTCGGAGTTTCCTTCATGTTCCGCTGTGTCCTACATAACTGGAAAGCGACCGAGGGCCTGCCTCAGCTTCTCTGCAATCTGACGCAAAAGAAAGAAATGGAGAGGTTACCCCCAGCTATGACTTCACAGTATCCTACTATTTATAATTCTTAGGAGTTACACATCAACATCAAATTCTCTAACTGGTCTATCTGGCTCGACTCTGCCTCCCCACTGCTGCTGGGGAGCGCTGCTTCAGCCACCACAGCGGTCCTGGCGTCCCCCAGTCTAGCTGGTGTCCACAGCACGCCCGCCTCTGCCAGGCAGCACTACAGACTCCGCGTTTCCTCAGTGGTTCTGCTGGGCCAGCCATTCATGCCTCCTCAAAGCCCCTTTCTTTCTCAGATGAGTATGAACCCTGAAGATTCCCAGGAGATCACCCTCCCTGATAGACCTGGCTCTGCGGTCACACAGTGTGACCATGGCATGCGCCTTTGCTGTGAAGATGAGGCACTGTGATTCCACCATGTGCCTCTGGTTCCCTCAGGAGACCACATGTTCCTGGAGGCACAAATGTGCCACTCATCCCTCTATACCAGGATGAAAATGACCCCCAACCATATTCATTGCTACTTCATGTGACATGAGCAACTCTATTAAAAGGTCGTAGCATTAGGAAGGTTGAGAACCACTGGTCTACACCGAACACTGGGAGCAATCTGTTACTATGTAATAGATATCCAATAATGTTTGCTCCACAGACCAGGGTGCAAGTTTTAGTAATTCAGGGGTTACTTGGCCATAAAGCTATGTTAGATCTGAAACCTGGCAATGTTCTATCAGCCACTTTTATTCATGCAAAGACAGTGATGAAATACATGGTTTTCAATTGCAAATTCATAATGTCATTAATAATTATACCACACTTGGACTTGAAAATTATTTAATAAATCAACATTACCAGAATTTCAACAACTGCCCTTGCATCATCTTTTCGGAGACCAGTATAATCTGCTATACTCTAATACACGATGACAGGCAATGACACAGTGGCACTGATGTATGAAAAAGTGTTTAAGGAACACAGGCGCCGTGTGCTGTGAGGGGGACACTGCATAAGTGAGTCCTCTCCCTAAGCCAGTCTCCCAAACCAGTCATTTCCAACACATGACTCACAAATGCGCCCTGCGCACATCAAGCTCAGCTCCCCTTCAAGGATATGGGAGTCAGGGTCTTGGGCAGTGCCCAGCCCAAAGATGCCATATGCGGGGATGTGAGTCCCAGGCTGGCCTGCCATCACCCCTGAATACGCATGAGCTGGCACCCCCAACAGAGAGAACTCAGGAAGAAACAAGGCAACAGGCAGCTGGTTGTGAAGCGACAGCCCCGGCTGGCAGACGTCTGCGTCCCTATCTGTGGCTGTCAGGCCTCTGTTTTCTTTTCTTTTTTTTTTTTTTTTT
>NW_003852451.1:9002827-9008723 GCF_000181295.1 Otolemur garnettii
CCGGGCTGGGGAATCGAACCCGCCACCTTAGGTGTACGTGGCTGGCGCCTTAGCCGCTTGAGCCACAGGCGCCGAGCCAGGAAACCCTTTTTTAACCTAGTATCACTCAAAAAGGAAAAGGCAGACAGAATTAAAAGATTAAAAAACAAATCTTATTCGAAACGTAATTTCCTTTGGTGTGTTACTTAGGATTAAAGCACACAAGCAGACTGACTTGACTCTGCTGAAGTAATCTACTGGAAACCCTCCTCTCTGGCACTGACTCACCGTCTCATAAAACTGCACCTGCTGCTCCAGGTACAGGCGGATGACGCTGTTGTAGTCGTAGATCCGGTTGCTGTGAAAGTGATTCATCTCAGCTACAACCCAAACCGAGACATCAGTCAGTTTTCCCTCCTGGCAGCACCTGGTCTCCCTGCCCAGTCATGATTAATCATCAACCAGACCCAGCCCGCTGGTGGCTTCTGTAAGTGCCAGTTCTTGGCAATTCACTTTCTCAAAAGGCTGGAGAGAAAAGCTGAACAGTTAGGGCAAACACCACTTTCCAGCCAATGCACGATTCTCACTGATTTGCATATTAAATACTCTAAAGGCCAATACAGATAAATCATCCCAATGCGGATTACTCTAACAGAACTGACTAAACAGGAAACAGATCTGGCCACGTTCTCTCTGCAGATGACTGCAGTGCAAAGTTCCAAGTGAGTCCGGCTGGACCCTCAGGCCCCCGGGGATCTGTGCTGTTCCCTCCTGTGGGGGAGGTGGGTGGGCTCCCGCAGGGACCCTTCTCTGGTAAGGGGGTGTTGCTGCCCGTGCTCAACCTCTCACCAGGCAGGAGGATTTGGCGCTGGGGATTATATCCTTCACCTGTGCTGAACACACGGGTACCTCATTTCTGTCTCCCCAACCCTGCCCCCCAACTCTGGGGACGCCTCCTTCACCACCTCTCCCAGTGCCTCCTTTCCCGCACACATCAGGCCTGGGAGGCCAGCTGCTGCCCCAGATGTCCACAGCAGCTAACTGTTCTAGACTCAGTTACCTGAAGTTGTACCAAGCTTATTTACAATTTGGATCACCTTAGACACAAATCCAAAACCAAATTCTGTTTCAAATACTTCAAAACTCGCATTTTCAACAAGGTCTCCATGTGTTTTCCACTAGCTGCTTTAGCTCTGGGTACCTTCCACACAAGCGTCTCCTCCCACGAGTTCCCAGTGCTGAAGGTTGCCCCTAGAGAAGCCTGTGGACACGCTTCACTCTCTTCTCCCTGAAACCGTGTGTTCTTTAGGGCCTCGGAACCCCAGGCCATGAAGGGGACAGCCTTCTAGTTGTGCTCTGGGACGATCATCTGCCCTCCATCTCCCTCTCTACTTAACCCTTCACTTGATGAATGACTGTTTGCCCTCCCTTGAAACCTTTCAATAGCCTTATAATGCCCACATCAAGCCTAGACTCTTCTGTGTGGTTTCAAGTTCTTCCACAATCATCAAGATTCATTTCCCGATAACCTAAAAGTCTGTTCTGTTCTTCCAGGCCCACGACATAATCTGGCATTATGATTTCATGTGCTTTGTCCATACAGACAGCCTCCCACCCACTCCCACACAGGAAAAACCCACTTACTGCTCCCATCTGCTCAAAAACACGCAGATCTATACAAGTTTGACGTTTTACTGTCAAAAGACAGTCAAACTATGCTGAAAATGATACATCCAAACCCCTTCACATTCCACGGTCCACTCATGTATAGACTGCTAAAAGCTGAACTTTACAGCATTATGTGTTAAGGATTATAAAAGGAATCTTCAGTGTCTCTCAAATAAAATGTACAGGTTTAATCAAGCTGTCACTCATAGGGTTATTGAGAAATGTTTGAAAAATTAAATATTTATAAATAAATTACAGCTTTTCATCGACACTGGGATCCTGCAAACAACAGGACTTAGGAAGGCATTTAGAACCAGCTCTTATCTGACTGTTGTTCACATCGCGATTTCTCTCCAGCAAGGGAAACCACCTGCGGGAGTGGGGGCAGAGCCCTCTGGTAGCTGCTCGGAACCTTTTATTTTACCTTGTAACGCGTAAGACATGGTGCTAAGTCGTTTTGCCATGTTCTGTTTGTCTTGTGGGGTGATTTTGCTAGTTGCAACCAGTTTATCGCTTTCTTTCACTTTTTCTATTGCTCCCTGTGAAATATAAAGTGAAAGAGTATTAATAAAACAAAACTAAAACAATTAGTCATTAGTTTAAAACATAACAGTGCTCATGTGGCCTGTACATGACTTGCTATTGAAAAGAAAAACATCCCAGCAAAATAAGAACAGAAGAAAGCACCTAAATTTAACTCACTTCAAGTCTCTTGGAAGCAAGAAGGTTTATTCTTGAAAAATGTAACTAAGCTAAAATTTACAGTTTGATGCTACAACAAAAGAGGAAACCAAACAGTACCATCTATTATCGTCTCTGCAATATTTAGAAGCCGCTGCCATGTTAAGAGTAGAGCATGATAGGAAAGCCAGCATTAGTAGGCTTAGAAAGTCATCTGGACTCAGGGTGGAGCACGCACATGGGAACTCTTTCTCTTCTCTTGTAAAACAGAACATTTTACAAGCTAGTGCTCAAGGATGCTAGCTATAAGGGTTCAGCTTTATTTTGATTTTTGTAAGAGCCACCGAGTCAATTTAAATCAACACTTAGATAGAAGCTGTAAAGACGGCCAGACATTTTCCTTGTTATTTAGGGCTGCCTGGAAAGAAAAACTCTCTACTCCTGCAGAAATGAGGTACCAGACCTAAAACTCTAACTCTGTTGGCATCAATTCCTACCAGCTTATTGCTCTGAGTTTTACATTAAGTTACATAAAGCTTCTAAATTCCCTATGATACCCTTTCATGATATTTAAATTTTAAAGAAAAATATGGAAATAGCCACATCGGGATTGTTAAGAACATAGACTAGCCCCTTGCAGAGATTTTCTGAACATACCCCAAAACACTGCAATATACCTGGGTACCACAGTTAAGCAAACAAGACTC
The DNA here is from genome assembly GCF_000181295.1 of Otolemur garnettii. NCBI lineage: Eukaryota > Metazoa > Chordata > Mammalia > Primates > Galagidae > Otolemur > Otolemur garnettii. Next base: position 9,005,863 of record NW_003852451.1, read on the forward strand.
ACAGCAGAGGTAGTGCACAGACTTTGAAAAGAGAAAACCAGAATTCAAATGTGAAAACGCCCCAAACCAATTTTTTACTTTAAAAATCATTATGATGGGAGTTATATAGTTTTTTTTTTTTTTTTTAAGTAATAAATATAACATATAAAAATAACGCTGACCACAGCTGTGCAGCCTGCCCTGGTCCACCTGGTGCTGTTGTCTGCCATCAGTTACCTTGTGGGTGCCAATGATGTCAGGGAAACAGCCCAGAAAGCCTTTATACTCATGATTGCATTCCATCAGGAAATGGAGATCTTTCTTTGGCTAGAACAAGACACAGGTTGGTTGTTACTGGCAGAGGAACAAAGACAATCAGAGAAAGGAAACTATTATACCGAGGACTATAAATCTATGTACTACACTAAGTTATTGAGTATTAGGCATTCAGATTAATTTTCCTAAAATAAAATAATTCCCAAGACTCTTTACCATATCCTGAATCATATGTTGTAAGGAAAATGACAGAACACTGTACAGTTTTTAAGTAGGTATATAAAATTAGTTATTGTGAGGTAGCCAATACCATGAGGAAAGAAAATTTAGTTAATACTGTATGTTTACATAAAAGCAAATAAGTTGTTATAGTTCAATATGCAGATTTTAGCAGAGAAAAAAAATTATTAAATAACCTGGTAATCATGTTCAGTGGCCACTTCAAGTTTTTCCATTTTTTTCTAAAGTTTTTAATAGCTATTTTACTAACAATTAAAATTTTTTATAAGTAGTTAATGACCCCACATCAGTGTGTGTGCAGCATCTGTGTGCCCACAAACGTAGTATTTTTTAAAAGTCATACAAAAAAATTTCTTTTTAATTTAAATGTTTGAAATAACTTAAGATTCCTTATAAGGGAACTTCTTATTTGTTATCTGGAAAAAAAGAAAAAAACTACCTGAAATGGGGCTTCTAAAGACTCCAATAAAAACTATACAGCTATTGGGCGGTGCCTGTGGCTCAAAGGAGTAGGGCGCCAGCCCCATGTGCCAGAGGTGGTGGGTTTAAACCTGGCCCCGGCCAAAAAAAACCTGCAAAAACCCCCCACAAAAACAAACTATACAGCTATCACCAGGACTTGTGCTGTCTGGGGGATGGCAGCAGGTGCTTTTTCCCCTGTGGTATTTCCTGAGACTTAGTAGTAGCAGGATCTTTTTATTAGCTATTCAGTTCCGAGAAACATACCAGATAGGCACTACCTTGCAATTTAAAGGATGAGGAAACCAAGGCTCAAAGAGAATGAATGCTAGTACAAACAGACCTGAGCTGGCCATCTTTTCTGTACGTCAGAATCCCGTGATGGCTAAGAATGGATCAGAGGCATCACACTGAAATGCATTCATTTAGATTTCTTTTCTTTCTTTTTTTTTTTTTTTGAGAGAGAGTCACACTATGTTGCCCTTGGTAGAGTGCCATGGCGGCACAGGTCACAGCAACCTCCAACTCTTGGGCTTAAGCGATTCTCTTGCCTCAGCCTCCCAAGTAGCTGGGACTACAGGTGCCCACCACAATGCCCAGCTATTTTTTAGGTTGCAGCCGTCATTGTTGTTTGGCAGGCCTGGGCCAAGTTTGAACCCGCAATCTCTGGTGTATGTGGCTGGTGCTCTAGCCACTGAGCTCCAGGCATTGAGCTCATTTAGATTTCTTGACACAAATTTATCTGATCACTTTGGCTTACCATAAGAGACAATGTCATCAAATATGATTAACAAGGATACACAGAACAGAAAAGAACATGATGTATCTATTTGGAAAGTCTGACATAAGATAGGTTTTACATATGTGGATTAGATAGCATCAAATCTTTTTTTTTTTTTTTTTTTTGAGACAAGAGTCTCAAGCTATAGCCCTGGGTAGAGTGCTGTGGCATCAGAGCTCACAGCAACCTCAAACTCTTAGGCTTAAGTGATTCTCTTGCCTCAGCCTCCCAAGTAGCTGAGACAACAGGCTCCTGCCATGATGCCTGGTTACTTTTTTTGTTGCAGTTGTCATTGTTGTTTTAGCTGGCCTGGGCCCTGTTAGAACCCACCAACCTTGGTGTATATGGCTGGCGCCCTACCCACTGAGCTATGGGTACCACCAGATCGCATCACATCTTAATTGGAACTGTGGGATGATGTCAGTACCTGTTCTGCCACGAGACTGGCAATTTCTTCATAAGTCTTTCCTGCTTCTGTTATTGCATCATTGAGGTCTGTTTCACCTGAAAATGATCACAGTTTTATCTGTGGCTATAAGTTACAAATATTTTCATCTGTTTTATTAAAAATTTCTCATAGGTTTTATTATAGAGAATTTCAAATATTTTGGAAAGTAGCAATAGCAAGAGTAGTATAATGAAACCCCATCATCCATCACCAACCACCCAAACGGCAGCTCATGGCCAACCTTTCTTTAGCTACATCTTCTCTACCTTCCCCTTTCACTAGACATACAATGCTTCACCCATAAATTTTACCCCAAAGATACAAATAGGGACAATGCCATTGCCACACCTAAGACAAGACCATCACTGTGATATAAATGAGGCACCTCAGAGCAAGGACGCTGCTTGAATCAGGACGGAAAGGAGGCCCACAGAGCCAACGTGCTTTTACCGCTACCGTTTATTCTCTTTCACCCCAACCCCCCTTTTATTCTCGCAAGTATACTTTTGTGGGATACTGAACTCAAGTCATTTGCCTTGATACCAAATTCTGGATTTTGCTAACACATTTCTCTGTCCTTGTATTTTCTTTTTTTTTTTTTGAGACAGAGCCTCAAGCTGTCCCCCTGGGCAGAGTGCCGTGGCATTACAGCTCACAGCAACCTCCAACTCCTGGGCT
>NW_003852451.1:9008785-9021845 GCF_000181295.1 Otolemur garnettii
CGTCATTGTTGTTTGGCGGGTCCGGGCTGGGGATTCGAACCCGCCACCTTAGGTGTACGTGGCTGGCGCCTTAGCCGGTTGAGCTATAGGCGCTGAGCCTGTCCTTGTATTTTCTTTACACTAGTTACTAGATCCAGAGGCCTTGTCAGGTTCAGAAAACACAATTTCTAGTTATTTGTATTTTTTATAATGTCAAAAGACATGAATGATCATTATCTAGGTCTTTTATTTTAGTATGGGTTTTTAGTCTATCATTCCACCTTTATGAGCTATACTTCTATAAAGAGAAACTTCATCGACTTTCTGGTTACTTTGAGGTACAGCTGAAATAAGAAAAGGAGGTTAAATGCTTCTTTCTCTGTATACTTTTTAAAATAATGAGCTGATCTCCTACTATCCTCCAAAAGTAAATGAGTTTTTAGAAGTATCTTGTAATGATGGATTTAAATATATTTAATATTCTTCATTCCATATCAATTACTATTTTCACTAATGCTCAAATTTACTTGTCCTTGGCCAGTGGAAAGCTCTTTAAATTGGCACCTGAGTTTTTCTGATAGGAGCCCTGGTTCACTTTGGTGGGACATGGCGCTCAGATACCTCCTTGCGAGTGGTGCTGGGAGTGCTTCTTGCTACTGGATTAAGTGCTTCTACATCTTTTCAAAGAGCAGATCAAGGCAGGAAAAATACATAGTGAGTTTATAATGATATTTCCAACTCAAATTTAGGACTTCAGAAGTTTAAAAATTTTATTTTAAAATGTTTTATTTTTTTAAATCTTAACTGTTAATTTTACTTTATTTATTTATTTATGAGACAGAGCCTCAAGCTATTGCCCTGGGTAGAGGGCTGTGGCATCACGGCTCACAGCAACCTCTAACTCCTGGGCTTAAGCGATTCTCCTGCTTCAGCCTCCTAAGTAGCTGGGACTACAGGTACCCACCACAATGCCTGGCTATTTTTAGGTTGTAATTATCATTGCTGTTTGGCAGACCAGGCTGGATTCGAACCCACCAGCTCTCGTGTATGTGGCTGGTGCCTGCCACTTGAGCAACAGGCGCCGAGCCTGTTAATTTTAGTATGGGTTTACCCTATAATATGTAAAATAGTTCTTGAAGTTATAGAAAAATAACAATATCAATATTATATTTCCAACTGTATGATCAGTAAAAACTACTAACATTATTTTGTAGCCTTTCTGATGTTAAGGCATCTGATACTAGAGATACACAGTTAAACCACTATTTCAAGGTGCTTTGAAATAATTCTAAGAAATAAATGTGTGGTTATGCCTTCAACTCAATGTATCAAGTCATTTGTTTTATTCTGCTTTTGATATTAGGGATTTTCCCCCCCATTTTGTTTTAAATTTATTTTCTAGCAATTATTATTATTATTATTATTTTTTGAGACAGAGTTTCACTTATTAACCCTTGGTAGAATGCTGTGGCGTCACAGCTCATAGTAACCTCCAACTCCTGGGCTTAGGTGATTCTCTAGCCTCAGTCTCCCGAGTAGCTGGGACTATAGGTGCCTGCCACAATGCCTGGCTATTTTTCTGTTGCAGTTTGGCTGGGGCTGGGTTTGAACCCACCACCCTTGGTATAGGGGGCCGACGCCCTACTCACTGAGCCACAGGCGCCACCCTGTTTTCTAGCAATTATGTAAAACATTCACATGGTTCCAAAATCAAATCTATGAAATCAGAAGTCTACTCTCCCCCCCAACAGATAACCACTGAAAAATCTTTATTGATCATATAATCCCTAAGAATACAGAAATGTTTCATGGATTTCTGTGGGGGCCATGCTAATAGTCAATGTTATTCTAATGTTAGTTCACGTGCTGTTAAAGGAGCATTGAAAGTTATATTTTTTATATATATGATCAGAGATACCCTTAGAAAGTGAACTCATTTTACATCACTACAAGTTGACACAGTGCAGCATCCAACATCTCTAACCAAGTGGATGTGATAAGGCAGCACCCAACCGTACTGACTTTCACTGCCCTTTGAAATGGGAGATGTTAGCTGATAGAAACTTGAACTGCTCTTTAAAACAGTATCTTTAGACCCAAAGTATCTTTAGACCAAAAGCTGGGGCTCATGCCTGTAATCCCAGCACTCTGGGAGGCCTAGGTAGAAGGATCCTTTGAACTCAGGAGTTGGAGACCAGGCTGAGCAAGAATGAGACCCCATCTCTACTAAAAATAGAAAAGATAGCTGGGCATGGTGGTGGGCACCTATAATCCCAGCTATTTGGGAGGGTGAGGCAGGAGGATTTCTTGAGCCTAGGAGTTTGAGGTTGCTGTCAGCTATGACATCACAGCACTCTAGCTTGGGCTATAGAGTGAGATTCCACCTCAGAAATAAATAGTTAAAAAGTTTTATCTTTAGTAAGTTGAATGAGAAAAAAGAAAAAAGTTGGATGGGGAAGCACCTGTGGCTCAGAAGGGTAGGGCGCTGGCCCCATATGCTGAGGTAGGGGTTCCAACCCACCCCCGGCCAAAAAAAAAAAAAAGTTGAATGATATTCAACATAAAACAATATTCAGTACTTTTTTTTTTCCTTTGAGACAGTCTCACTATGTTGCCCTTGGTAGAGTGGGCGACAAACTCTTGGGCTTAAGTGATTCTCTTGCCTCAGCCTCCCAAATAGCTGGGACTACAAGCACCTGCCACAATGCCTAGCTATTTTTTATTGTTGTAGTTGTCATCGTTGTTTAGCAGGCCGGGGCTAGGTTCAAACCCACCAGCCTATGAACTATGGGCGCTGGGCCAAAATTGAGTACTTTTCCTACTGGAAAAAGTGTTATTTGTAATGTGAGTATATAATAAAGTGTGGACTGATAGTCAGAGAAAATACTGAGGAATCAACAGGTGGCCCCCAGTGGGGATGGCCGTGGAAGAGTCTTCCACAGCAGGGTGCGGAGTCTTGGGTCCTGCTCTTGCTGCTCACCCTCTATCCAGGATGCCATCACTACTGTGTGGCCTCGTCCCTGCTGCCACCTGCATCACTCTCCTCACTGCCTGAGCTCCACCTGCTGTCATCTTCAGCAGAGGCCTTAGAGCCTCAAAAGGGGGCAAACCCTACTACAGACTGCATCCACGAGGGAGCCAGGTTGCATGCTCCTGATGAGAATCGAATGCCTGATGGTCTGAGGTAAACATGATGTGCTTGAATGGTCCCGAAAACATTCCTCCCTCCCCTGTAGCCTATGGCAGAATTGTCTTCCATGAGACTGGTCCTTGCTACCAAAAAGGTTGGGGACTGCTGATGTGCAGATAAATTAAATGTTTCCTTCAAATGACCTTGATGAAATCTGGTCTTTATAATAGGAAGACTTGATAGTTTGGCAGAGAAATGATATGAAAAGTAGAGTATTACACACCACAGCTACCTGTTACATTAAAATAATTTTATCTGAGAGCAGAGAAGGCAAACAAGCTACCAAGAAAATACAAATTATACAATTTTCCACTTTTCTCAAAAGTTGTAACATGACAGTGCAAAAATCTTGAGCGTGGCAGCCTAGATGATTTACACATCAAGGATGAGAGTGTTTCACAATGGTTTCTGTGTTCGAGGCCCCAAAGAGAACAAGTCTGTATAAGAGCCTTTAAAGGCCCAATGAGGCCGGGCACAGTAGCTCACAACTGTAATCCTAACACTCTGGGAGGCCAAGGTGGGTGGACTGCCTGATCTCACAGGTACAAGACCAGCCTGAGCAAGAGTGAGACCCTGTCTCTTAAAAAAAAAAAAATAGCTGGACATTAATGGTGGGCACGTGTAGTCCCAGCCACGTGGAAGGTTGAGATGAGAGAATCGTTTGAGCCCAAGTGTTTGAGGTTGCTGTGAGCTGTGATGCCACAGCACTCTACTGAGGGTGACAAGTGAGACTGTCTCAAAAAATAAAAATAAGGTCCAATGGATACATAAATAAAGACATACCTTGATAGCCACTAGAACTAAACACGGTTGCTAAACTCTGCAAGGCCTTTCCTATCTTCTGATATTCCTTGGGCAGTGCTGAAAGAGAAAAAGCAAAATGAAATGGAATTCAACTATTTTCTAAATCTGATTATAATAAAAGACATTTGAAGTGATTTAAAACAGCAAACTTGTTTTTTTTTTTTTTTTGCAGTTTTTGGCCGGGGCCGGGTTTGAACCCACCACCTCCGGTATATGGGGTTGGTGCCCTACTCCTTGAGCCATAGGCACCGCCCAAACGTGATTGTTTTTTCAATTAATAATTTTTTCAATTAATTTTAACTGATTGTTCAACTAATGGCTGACACTACTAACTACTACCTGACATTCCCATTCACTGAGTGACACCTCAGCGATGTCTATGAAGTATTTCACACACACACCATGCTCGGTCATCATGACACCCCCTCTACCAGCTGCAGAGACCTCATCTCCTTGTTGAGGGTTAGGGAAGTAAGCTCAGATAACTGACTTGGCCAAGGTCACAAGGTTAATAAGTCGTAGATTGGGTGATTCCAAATACCTTACCTTTCCCAGTCTATTATACATTTACAAACATCATTTGCAAACCAATAACCTCCCAAACAAAAACTGACAGTAACAGATGTGGAGGAAAATACAAGTCGGACTCCGAAGGACCAGGGAGGAAGGAAGGGTCTGAGTTTTCCCAGCTGTATGAATGAGATGATTCACTATGACTCCTTTTTAAGGTACTAAAATTCTAGGATCATTTTGGAGAACTTCCAGAGAAGAGTCTCTGCATCTCAGGCTACTTTCTTTGCTTTTGTACAGTCCCCTTAAACATATCTGTGACTTTCAAAAGAAACCATTATTTGCAATTAACACATTAACTGCCACACTAGAAAAAAATTTTGGGGGGGCTACAGTGTTTTATTATAAAAATAGAATATAAACTTTGAAAACAAAATGATCTGAAAACATGTTATCAATAAAAAATATAAAAACTTAAAAATTGGTAATATAAAGAGTAATGTGAAAACTTGAAAAATAGTTCATAACTCACGTATTAGGTGATGTGTTAAAGACTAAGTGTTACAGCATTAAAGAAGAAAAGGAAAAATATCTAGGCTGGAGAACTTTAAAGTAAGATCTATCAGCTTCTATTATCAGGAAACAGAAATTCAAACTGTAATAGCTCAGTTAATTTTAACAAATTATTTACCCTTTTGAACCTGAGTTTTTGGCTCTCTCCCTGGGAAAAAACACCTGGCATGTGCTTTCCCACACAGAGTGTGTGCTAGAGTTTTCACTTTACTGACTAGGAATTTTTAAACACTATTTTGGGAGAGAAGAGAAGAAAGAACATATGCCTGAATTAAATTCTAAACAAAGGGCCTCAATCTCTCCCTCCATCAGCCTTACGTCATTATGCCTATTTTATAAATTTGGCCCTATGGATTGATTACATAGGACATGGAGTTGACCAGATGTTAGACATAAGGGATTTAATTCTCTTGAAAGAAATCACAGCCCCAGATTTTGTGACATCCTTAGAGAGACTGATGAGATGTGCATGTTCTGAAAAACAGCTTTCAAAGAACAAATAGATTTGTTTAGAAAAATGATTTGTTGTGATGGCCTTGTAAGAGTTTACAACCATAATGACTTCTGACATTGAACCCCTTTGTTCAAGCTTTAGAGAACAGTGCCACTCTGTTTTGTTCATGAGTCATTCTCTGTGACCAAAGGCTCCATGTGCAATATGTTTCCTAGAAGCTGCATTTGTATACATTTTTTTTTAAAAAAAGCTTAGTTCTTAATTTAAAGCATAGAATCCTATTGCCTTGCCAGAGAAGAAAAAACTTATCACTCCTGGAATCTATCCCCAAGCATGTTCTGAGGATAAGAATTACTATGTGAATGTAGTCAGCTATTGGTAGTGCTACTGACAGAGGCTGTAACTGGCCAATGGGACAGATAAAGCACAGCTGGGCAAGCTTCCCTTTGCAAAGTGCCAGACATTAAATATGATATTTTAGGCTTTGTGGGGCCAAATGTTTCTGTTGAAACTATGCAACTCTGCCACTGTAATACAAAAGTAGCCACAGACCATATATAAACAAACGGGTGTGGCTGTGTTCTAATAAAACTTTATGAACAAAAATAGGTGGCAGATCTGGCCTGCAGACCATAGTTTGCTTATTCCTGATGTAAGGCTTTGGTCTGGATATAACAGATCTTGATATTGCTATTGCCTTTGCTGTGCCATTTTATTAATTCATCCACAAGTCATCCTACATTTAGTTTCCTGTTCATTTCAAATTCTGATTCTTTTTTTGTTTTTTGGCCAGGGCTGGGTTTGAACCCACCACTTCTGGCATATGGGGCTGGCACCCTACTCCTTGAGCCATAGGTGCCAAGGAAAAATACCACCTTAGGCTCGGCACCTATAGCTCAACCGGCTAAGGGGCCAGCCACGTACACCTAAGGTGGCGGGTTCGAATCCCCAGCCCGGACCCGCCAAACAACAATGACGGCTGCAACCAAAAAATAGCCGGGCGTTGTGGCGGGCGCCTGTGGTCCCAGCTACTTGGGAGGCGGAGGCAGGAGACTCGCTTGAGCCCAGGAGTTGGAGGTTGCTGTGAGCTGTAATGCCACGGCACTCTACCCAGGGGGACAGCTTGAGGCTCTGTCTCAAAAAAAAAAAAAAAAAAAAAAAATACCACCTTAAAAAAACCTTTACATTGGGGTGGCACCTGTGGCTTAAAGGAGTAGGGCGCCGGCCCCATATGCTGGAGGTGGCGGGTTCAAACCCAGCCTGGCCAAAAACCGCAAAACAAACAAAGAAACAAAAAAGAACCTTTTACATCTTTCCTGTACTGAATATCAGAGGACTAATATAATAGCAGGTCTCTATTTCTTTTATAATTCAAAGTAGAAGTCATATTTTAATTAAAAAAAAACACAACAGAATACAACCAATATTTTTGGAGCAAGTTGTAAGTTGAAGGCCAGAAAATTCTTTGTGATAGACCAGCAGTACCTCTTCATCCAGACATCAGGAGGGGAGGGTACCACTAGTGCCACCAACAAGGGCAAGACAGATAGGGAGAAAAATTCCGACACCCTGAAGTCCAGCATCTGTGTGAACGCAACTGAGTGGCCACCCCAGCCTTGTTGGTGACTGATACGTCACTCTGGGCTTTGGGCACTGGGGCCCTATGGGACTGTCCCGCAGCATTTTGGCATTTTCTCCACAGCTGAACTATGTTTTTCTACCTCGGGGTATTTGACAGCAGAGCTGCATAGTTCTAGGGAATACAGGCAGGAACGCTTCCGCAGAATGACAGTGTCCAAACGGATGAAAGGGAGGGAGGCAAGATGTTCTCAGGGACACAGAAGAGTGTCAGAAAGCCGTGAGTGATAGCACCACTTTCCCCTCAGCAATGCTCCCAGTCTGACTCACATGACAATTTACTACTACATAACTACACTGGCTTTTCCTAAAAATTATGGCTTTAGTCAAATATACAATCTTACCAAATGGATAAAGATTAAAAAGTAAAATCATGAGGTCAAACTAAACACCAAGCACTCTTTAAACGTGGAAATAGATTAATTTTCCATAGATTGTAATGCAAACATGGTGTCTCTCGTCAGATTTCCGGCTTTGTCAGTCAGTTTTCTAGGGCTGACCTGGCGGGAGAAGCTCACTGAAGCAGTTGCGGGAATGACCTGTCACAAGTCACTGTTCAGGCAGCAGCTTCCGCCTGCTCAAAGCCCACCCCGGCTGAGAGGAGTGACACCTACGTCCTGTGCACCTCTTCCAGTGCTCCTGCCCCACGGTCAGCAGCTCCTTCACGCCGTCGTCCATGGCCTTGGTGAACTTCCCAACTGCGTCGCACTTCTGCTCTCTGGGCCCAGGCAGCCATCAGCCACACGAGGAGGAGGAAAGGCAGGAAGTGGTCAGGGGACTCAGAGCAATGTACCCACAGGGGCCTGCTGTACTTAACTCTGCTTCCTTCCCCCCTCTGTTCCTTGTGAATTTTAACTAAAATTATTAGAAAGTAAATAAAATCATTTCTTAGATATCCTATTTAGTGAAATTTCAATCACTAGAAACAATGAGTTGTACAGTAGCTGTTCACTGATTCCAGCATTTCAATGAAACAGACAATAACCTAGAAAAGTCACCTGAGTGATACTGAGGAGGTCCAGTCTTTAAAGACGTAGAAAGTATATTTACCACCCTGAAAAGACCATCATGATACACTTTTAAACGGAAAAGCAGATCATAAAACAATGTATATACTGTGAGGTCATTTGTGTTTAAACAATTTTTCCTATAACTACATGTATCCAGAGGAGGGTACAACATAAACATCAACCATCATTAACAATGATTCTCTCTCTGGGTAGTTGAAAGATTGTGTGTATGTTTCTTTGGCTATATTTTTTGTAACAGAAGCAGTGTTTTCTTATGATAAGAAAAAAACTTCTTTTTTTTTTTTTTTTTTTGACAGAGCCTCAAGCTGTCCCCCTGGGTAGAGTGCCATGGCATCATGCTCACAGCAACCTCCAACTCCTGGGCTCAAGCGAGTCTCCTGCCTCCGCCTCCCAAGTAGCTGGGACCACAGGCGCCCGCCACAACGCCCGGCTATTTTTTGGTTGCGGCCGTCATTGTTGTTTGGCAGGTCCGGGCTGGGGATTCGAACCCGCCACCTTAGGTGTACGTGGCTGGCGCCTTAGCCGGTTGAGCTATAGGCGCCGAGCCAGAAAAAAACTTCTTAAAAAGAAAGATTTGGGGGCAGAGCCTGTGGCTCAGTGAGTAGGGCACTGGCCGCATATACCAAAGGTGGAGGGTTCAAACCCGGCCCCAGCTAAACTGCAACAAAAAATAACCAGGTGTTGTGGTGGGCACCTGTGGTCCAGCTACTTGGGAGGCTGAGGCAAGAGAAGCTCCTAAGCCCAGGAGTTGGAGGTTGCTGTGAGCTGTGACACCAAAATAAATAAAATAAAAAAAAGAAAGATTTCTTGGCCCGGCATGGCAGCTCACACCTGTAAACCCAGCACTCTGGGAGACAGAGGCAGAAAATCACTTGAGCTCAGGAGTTTGAGACCGGTCTGAGCCAGAGTAAGACTCTATCTCTACTAAAATTAGAAAAATTAGCCAGGCATTGTGGCAGATGCCTGTAATCCCAGTTACTGAGGCAGGAGGATATCAAGTTTGAGTTTGCTGTGAGCTAGGCTGATACCACTGCATTCTAGCCTGGGCGACAGAGACTTTGTCCAAGAAAGGAAGGAAGGGAGTGGGGGAGGGAGGAAGATTTCTTATTAGTTCTTCTTCAGGGTGTCCATAAAATTGGCTATTTTAAATCGTACATAGACTTTATGGACACCCTACACAGAAAAGGAAATACTCCAAAGTTTCAACTGAACTTTCATTAAAAAAATTAAATGATTAAAAACAGATTTAGAAAATGCTCAGGAAAAAGTGGATTGGAGTTTGCTCCTTCAAGGCCATGTTCAAGATTTTTGCTTTGCTGAGTATTACGTGGGTGTTAGTGGCCTGGTGCCATTTGGTTTCATCGTATTTCACTGTCAACTATGAAGTCACTTTCTTCAAGGAAGCAGATTTTCATCTGATGTTTGGTTAGGAAGACAGTATTTCCATTATAAATGGTGTTTCTCTGGTCATCTGACTGCAACCCCCACCCACTTTGTTAACTCTGACAGTGTGAACTGCAGCTGCCGGCTATACCGGCCAAGACTTGTAAGTCACAGAAGGAGACACAGACTGAGAAAAAGGGAAGTGTGGCAGCGTCTCTCACATTTCTGTTAAGTCCAAGTCAGGTGCCTCTGGCTCCATGGTGGAGAATATCATAACTCCTGCCAGCTCATCTTTCTCAGCCTTCCTCTTCCCAGTTTTCCATTCCTGTAAATGAGAACATTACAACGCAAACCTGGGGTCAAACTGGCCTTCCCAAACTCACTGACGATGATGAATCAGCTCCCAGACAGTGTTTTTCTTTCTAGTGTTCAGGAGGCAGCCCCCACCCCATCCCCCTCTGTGTCCTGGGCCAAATCCTGCATATCTCACATGTGTTCTCAGCTCATGAAAAGTGTCACCTCACACAATGGTCCCTTAGGGGACCCAGTCTCTTGAGAGTGAAATGACTCGGTCACATTTCTTTCTGAACAGCTACCAAGACAAACACATCGAATACAAAACACCCTGTACCTCAAATGTTTAGGTTAACTGTTTTGTAAAAAAGATAAATGCTTTTTAAAAATACAAGCTAGGAGCCAATATTAGGGGCTATTTTAAAAAATATGTTACTTTAAGATATACACACAGACACACCCATACATGGAAAAAGGCCCAAGCAAATACAAATAGTGCAATGATTCTCAAAAAGAGGGCACGAGAGCCAGCTTTCACAGCCCCTCACGTCCTTTCCCAGGCACTGCCACCCCTTCCCTTCCCCGCAAAGGTAACCATTATTCTGTCATGGTTTTCACTGCCTTGTTTTCTGCTATGGTCTCAATGAGTCCCCTCTGAAATTCATGTGTTAAAACTTAACGGCCAGTGTAATGCCACTGCCTTGATCTTGGACTTCTAGCCTCCATAGCAATCCTATTCTTTATAAATTACCTGGTCGCACGTATTTTGTTACAGCAGCACAAAAGAACAGACATGCTTTGCTTAGAGCTTACCACCTAAGCAGGGATTCTCACTCACTGTTTGGTTAGTTTTTTCAACTAGCAAAGAACCCTATAACACACATTCTTCTGAGTTTAGCTTCTTTCCTCGACCTTGGTTAGGAATCATACTCACACTGCTGTCCAAACTTTGCTGTAGCCAAAGTTCATTCCCCTCACTGCCATGTAGTATTCTGCTGTACGAATGTCCCCCCATTTGTTCATCCATTCTATTACACTAGTAGCCACCCCCATCAAATTACATGGCTTTTCTGAAAAAGGAAGTTCTTAGTTTCGATGCAATCTAAATTTGTCCATCTCTTTCTGTACTGTTAGTCTTTTTGTGTGTGTCTTATTTCAGAAATCCTTCCTTACTCCAGGGATACGAAGCTATTCTATGTTACCTTCTAGCAGCTTTACTGAATTGCCTTTCGTATTTGGATCTTGGAACTTTATATAATGAAAACTTTCAAACATATACGGAAGCGGAGGAAAGTACAGTGAGCCCTCCAGACTCAGCTTTGCACTGCCAGTCTTCACAATGAAAGCTTCCAGAGCTTCGGAGTCACGGCAGCTTCCTGCCACCCATTTCCATAGTTCCACATACTTTCCAAGAATGTCAGTCACAGCCTCCAAGTAAGAAATGGTCATTGTGGCTCGGCACCTATAGCTCAAGCGGCTAAGGCGCCAGCCATGTACACCTAAGGTGGCGAGTTCGAATCCCCAGCCGGACCCGCCAAACAACAATGACGGCCGCAACCAAAAAATAGCCTAGCGTTGTGGTGGGCGCCTGTGGTCCCAGCTACTTGGGAGGCGGAGGCAGGAGACTCGCTTGAGGCCAGGAGTTGGAGGTTGCTGTGAGCGTGATGCCATGGCACTCTACCCAGCGGGATAGCTTGAGGCTCTGTCTCAAAAAACAACAACAACAACAAAAAAAAAAAAAAAAAAGAAATGGTCATTGCTGTCCCAAGCCATCCTTTGGTGCTTCCAGGTTCTGAGAGAGCTTTGTCTCCAACTTTCACGCTAACTGGTCAAATCTCTCCAGCCTCACCTTTAGAGCCCCATCTAACAGATACTATAGTTGCTTGTAATACTTCTCTTTGAGATTTTTCTGGAAGCATAATGCTTTGGCTACAGTTTCAGCACATTCCTTTCAGTCAATGTTCAAAGAGCAGAAGTTTTCCAGACGTTCTGCTGTGACTCCACAAGAGACCTGTGGCCCGTTCTCCACGCCTGTGAACTTGCCCACTGCTGCTCCCCTCCCGGGGAGCTGCCAATCTCGCTTTAGAGCTGCTCTCCTCCATTCTGCCTTTGTTTTCTGGTTTGGGGATTTTTTTTATTTTTTGGCTTCACTGAAATCTCAGATATAATATCATTTCACCTATAAGTACTTCACTATGTATCTTTAACAGACAGGTACTATTTTAAAAACCCAACCACACTACTGATATTTAACCCTAACAAAGTCAACTGTGGATTATTGTAGCAGTGACCACATTTCATTTAGCCTCCATAGGGCATTCTGTTCTACTGCTCTGTCTGTCTAGTGCAGGCGTCCTCAAACTATGGCCCGCGGGCCACATGCGGCCTGCCGAGGACATTTATCCGGCCCGCCGAGTATTGTTGCCGCCGCCACCTGTCCTGCTTAGCAGCCGACTCGTCCGGGAGCTGCAGTCCGGCCCTCCAGTGGTCTGAGGGACAGTGAACTGGCCCCCTGTTTAAAAAGTTTGAGGACCCCTGGCTAGTGTTATGCCAATACCACACTTCAAAAACTGTGGCTTTATGGTGAGTTTTGACATCATCCAGTAAAGTCCTCCTGCTTCACTCTTTTTCAGCAGCACCTTGCCTATTCTCAGTCCGTCTTTTTTCTACATATGGCATCTTGTCTTTAAGAAAATAATTTATTTTTAGATTATACTATGAACCCACCCCAAGACTTTTCTATTTTTCTCTGAATCTCCAGTATGTAATCCACATTATATTTTCCCTAAAAGCAGCATAGCTAGAAGCCTACTGAATCTTTTGTCCTTGATTCTGAGGCTACAGCAAATACATGGCCTTTTTACTGTTTTCAATTCATGAGACATAGTATAGGGAAATTTATTTAGGTCCTCTTTCATTTCTTTCAATGATGCATCATAGTTTTCTAGGCAGGTCTTTTGTTACATTTCTTGTATTTATTCTGAAATATTTCATACTTTTTATGCTATTGTAAGTAGCAGGTATTTTAGAATTTCAATTTGTTTTTGCTGATAAGTTTACAATGTCTTGTATCTAGTTACCTTACTAACCACTTATTTCTAATAATTTCACCATGGATTCTTTGGTATTTTCTAGGTCTACCATTTATTTACATTAGCTAACCACTCACCATAGACTCATAGTTTTTTTTTTTTTTTTTTTTGA
>NW_003852451.1:9022022-9030867 GCF_000181295.1 Otolemur garnettii
CCGGGCTGGGGATTCGAACCCGCCACCTTAGGTGTATGTGGCTGGTGCCTTAGCCAGTTGAGCTATAGGCGCCGAGCCTAGACTCATAGTTTTAACCAGTTCTATACTGCCATTTATCAGGTAAAGAAATTCTGGCCCAAAGAGATTAAATACCTTCACTTGGGCTCACAGAGGCAGTTAGAAGAGGAGCTAAAGGGAGAGCTCCAGGGCTCTGACTCCAACTGTTCTTTCTCTTATAGCACTTTTATGGCGAGCTGATCAATCTTTGAAGGTGGCAGGCTTTACAAACAAAACTACCAATATCTGGGATTTATTATTATTATTAAATCCAACCATGCATAGCACACAATCTTTAGAAGTGCTTTCTTTATCAAACCCTTGGCAAATCAATCAAATAAGCTCTTGTTAGAGTCTTGTGGAACTAGAGGACAACACACGTGGGAGGATTCCGTGTAGGTTTTTGTCACTACAAAGTAACAAAACATTTCCTCAACTCAACTTGATCAAAGAGCTTAGCTTCACTACTATATAGCTTCATGCCACAAATACTGTGACTATCACATTTCACCAGAAAAACTACGGTTTGCTAGAATAGCGCATAAGGCAAGACCTAAGTTATTAATATAAAGAAATTCACAAAGAAATGCTGAAGCATTTCAATGTTTTCTAACTCCCCTCCCCACCAATGACATACAAGAGCCTACCAATTCCAGAAACAGGCAGTAACTGAAACTAAGGCCCAAATATTGCGACTGTGTTAAGTATATGTATCCGCGTGTAAGCAGACAGAGTACAGACTTACTGTAAATGTGTTCACCTCAATAAGGGGAAAGTACTACAAAGTTTAGCAAGTAAATCTGTCTCAAAGTTCCAACAGGATATATGACATTCTATTATGTGATAAAAGACAAAAGGAACTTCCTAATTTTTTTCCAGAATCATGATATATTTAGAATTTGCTATTGCTTCTAAGCTACCTCATGCTTTTATTCTTTGCAGTATTTTCTAAAATATGCAATATTTGTCATGAGAGAAGAGAAATTATGGAGAAAAAGGTCTTTGGACTTTAGAGAACACAATGATACGATCAGGAATACAGTAAATGCTTATTGAGAGTGAAAAACTATAGATATACATATATATATATTTTTTTTGAGACAGAGTCTCACTACGTCACCCTTGGTAGAGTGCTGCGGCATCATAGCTCACAGCAACCTCAAACTCTTGGGCTTCAGCGACTCTCTTGCCCAGCCTCCCAAGTAGCTGGGACTACAGGCGCCCCTCACAACGCCCAGCCATTTTTTGGTTGCAGCCATCATTGTTGTTTGGCAGGCCCAGGCTGGGGATTCGAACCTGACACCTTAGGTGTATGTGGCTGGCGCCTTAGCCGCTTGAGCCACAGGCGCCGAGCCGACAACTGCTTCTTGATTTAAATAAAGACCAGATGATCAGTGGCAGAATGTCGCCATAACTGCTTATGGGGCGAGCAGAGAGCATTTACTCTGGACTCACAACTACTGGTCTGGAAAAGCTACCTAGCTCCAAGCAGAATGGCTCCACCCTTCTTTTCATAACGCTACTGCCTGGTGAAGGCAACGGTGATCAGAGATGAGATTTGCTCTAATCCCTCCCTTCATGCTGGCATGGCCCTTCCTAGTTTGGGGTCTCATTCTATTTTCAAGCATCTGGGACAAAACTGCTTACCCTATCCCATCCCCCACGCTGCCCTCCCCTTCTGGCACCAGCCCCTCACGGGCCACGACAGAGTTCCCATGGCTGGGATTTAGGTTTCTGTCCCCAGACTGTCATCAGAGAAAGTGAGAACTAACCAGCACAGATTTGACGCCTTTCAGACATAAATTTGGTATGAACGTGACAACTCTTGACATCCTCTAAGACCACACAACAAAGTGCCCTACCTTCTCATCTCGGAAACTCAGGAACTGCTGGAAAAGCTCACTTTCTGAGACGACGGGGTGCCGGCACATTCTGGTCATCCAGGCCTGGAGCCTCTCCATGCGCATTTTGATAAATTCCTCTTCAAAGCGGCCTGCAGAGACACACATAGTGAATTACTATTACAGTACAGAACTGAAAAAACATTTATATGGCTGCTGGCTACTTGGCAGAAAGCTATTTAGTAAGAGGCAAACAATGGGACTCAGCGCCTGTAGCTCAAGCGGCTAGGGTGCCAGCCATATACACCAGAGCTGGCAGGTTCGAATCCAGGCCGGCCTGCCAAACAACAATGACAACTACAACCAAAAAATGGCCAGGCTTTGTGGTGGGCACCTGTAGTCCCAGCTACTTGGGAGGCTGAGGCAAGGGAGTCGCTTAAGCCCAAGAGTTTGAGGTTGCTGTGAGCTGTGATGCCACAGCACTCTACCCATGGCTAAAGCTTGAGGTTCTGTCCCCTCCTCCCCCCAAAGAGGCAAACAACAGTAATTTTTCACTAACCTAAAAACAAGAAACACAGTGAATACTCAAACACCCACAAGGAAGATTCAATAGACTTAATTTTTAAGAATAAAATTTCAATTTAACACACTAACAAATCTTTTAATTGTGACAGGACCAATCACAGCCTGAAACTGTTATTTTCTTAAGGAGCCCTAAAGTGCTAAAAAATTTAATAGTAAATCCGATCTCAATATCAGAAAAACATTAGCCCAATTTTGTGTGGCCACATGAATCTCTAGAGGCAAGAAAGAAGCGCTCAGTGAATTTAATGTTATCCTCACAAATTGCATGACATTTCTGTATTTATAATAATGTATCCAAATGTGATATAAGCTATAAATGTACAAGTTCAAATTTAATGCTTAGGAAAAGTAACTGAGGGCCATAGCTTTTTCTCCATTTTGTTTTTTAAATTACTTAAACTGAAAATAGCCAAGAAATTTTTCCATAACTGTAATGAAATGAGGAAAGTTATTCCAATCATGAGTGCTATTCCAGAATTCATAAGAAATCACTTAATAAGTGATTATTTCTGTTTTAAAATGTAGACAATTAGCTTGACAAGCACGACATACCAAACACTGAATGAACATTGAGAATTTTTATAAGCCAAGTAAACAAAAATTACTGCTTGCTGAAAGGCTTCTTGAGGTGGAAACTCCAGCTCTGGCCAAGTGAGATCAGCTCAGCTCACCCTGCTGCCCCAAAGAAAGTAGAGAGCTGCACGGCACTGACAAAAGCCAAGTCAGGGCAAACCGCCAACCGAGAAGGGTTTGTGTCCCGAACGTCAGGAAAGACAGTGACAGCGCATGGCACCTGGGGCTGCCCTATGTCCCCTGTTGTGCACCCCCTGCCCCTACATGGTCGACATGGAGGCACTGCCGGGGGAGCTGGCTGTGAAGACTGGCTGCAGCAGCTTCCCTGCCGGGTGGAAGGAGGCTCACTTGATCCGAGGTGTGGGGAGACGCCCATGTTCAGTGGTGGTGTTGATGGCCGTGACAATCGCAGAGGAAGGTGTACAAGGAGGCCCGATGGCCCTACCAGCCCAGTTGCTTGGCTGAGCCACGCACGTTCTAGGCTGAAGCTGTGTATAAACTGTGGAGACTAGATAGGGTCCAAGCTGGCCACGACTCCCAGCCAGCTCTAAGGCTGCACACACACGTAAAGGAGACGAAAGTGGGCAGTAGGAAGTAAAGACAGAATTACTGGAAAATGACCCGAGCCTTGACTGTACTCCCACTGCCTACCCACAGCTAGGTGGACAGAGGGCAGAGCCTTACTGGCTTGAGGTAGGTGAGCACAACCTTTGTTCAATCAAGCTTAGGCTCACTACCAATCCACCACACACAGGAGCAAACCTTAGGAAGCCAAACTTAAAAAAACAAAACATAAAAAGAACTGAGCTGCAGGGGAGACAGACTGTGAGATTTCGCCCAGGGAAGTTACTTAATAGACATAAAGCAGAAAAAACTTTCTAGGAAATAAACTCAGAATTCAGAATGGCTAAAATATATTCCCTAAAATGTCCAAATTTCAATGAAAAATTAAGAGATATGTAAATAAACACAGGGTATGACCCATACTGGGGGGAAGCAGGCAACAGAAACTGTCTCTAAGTGTCCTCGGATGCTGAATTAGCAGGGAAAAAACCCAAAGTGGCAGAAAAAGTAGGTTCTATATGTTCAAAGAACTAAAGGAAGTCATCTGAAAAAACTGAAGAAAAATAAGACAGGAAATCAACATAATAGAGATTCTCAAGGAGGAGGCCGAAATTAATGGAAATTCTGGAGTTGAAAGTGCAGCAACTAATACTAAAAATTCACTACAGAGGTTCAAAGAAGATTCAACACAGCAGAAAAAACCCCAATGAATCTCAAGGTAAATAAAAGTTAACACGAAGATTAGAGTGAAAGAAACTAACATAAAATGAACAAGCCTCTAAAAACATTAAGTGCACCAACTGCTTATAATGAAGGGGGTCCCGGAGGGAGGAGAGAGAAAGAAGCAGAAAAACTTTTGGAAGAAATAATGGCAGAACATTTTTCAAACGTGATAAAAAATTTAAATCTACACCTCCAAGAAGCTCAATGAATCTCAATGAAGTATGTATCAGTAGGATAAATACAAACAGGTCTACATAAAGCAGAATTAAACCGCTGAAAAATTAAAAAAAAAAAAGAAGGAAATCTCAAAAGCAGCAAGTGAGAAACGCCTCATCGCGTACGGTGGTGTGTGTGTGTGAGACCAAGAGAAGGGACAGCTGATGCGCTGGGGGACACGGTGAAGCCAGCCCAGGACACCTATCCTCCAGATGTAAAGACAGAATAAAGACACACCAAGACACAAATAGAAAACTCACTGACAACAGACCTGCATTCTACGAAATATTAAAGAAAGCCCATCAGGCTGAAAGGAAATTACTAAAGATGACCTGAATCTGCAGAGAGAACAAAGAGCACTAGAAACACGCAGGTGAGTACAAAGACTCTGCAGATGTACTTTTTTTAATGTGTCCCCTCAGCTTCTATAAAACACATGAACAGTATAGAAAGCAATAATTATCAAGCTATACAGCTGGACTTATATGTGTTACTGTGTAATCACAGTGTAACACAAGGGAAGGGGACAGAGGTACACAGGAGAAAAGTTTCTGTATTTACTGGATTTGAGTAAATCTTAAAGTACACTGTGATGTTTAAAAAAGATGCATATGGTATCCTCTAGGGCAGGCACTCTCAAACTATAGCCTGCGGGCCACATGCGGCCTGCCTGGGACATTTATCCGGCCTGCCGGGTGTTTTTGCTGCCACTGCCTGTCCTGCTTCGTAGCCAGCTGGTCCTGCGGCCTGCGGTCCGGCCCGCCAACAGTCTGAGGGACAGTGAACTGGCCCCCTGTTTAAAAAGTTTGAGGACCCCTGCTCTAGGGTAACCACTAAAAAAAAAACTTTAAAATTTAGTTTAAAAAAATGAGAGGAATTAAAATGGTACATTGGAAAACCTTTATTTAACACAAAGAAAAGCCAGCAGAGGAGGTACAGAGGAATAATCAAGATACTCCCCAGCTTGGTGCCCAGTGGCACAGTGGTTACGGCACCAGCCACATACACCAAGGCTGGCATATTTGAACCCAGCCTGGGCCAGCTAAGAAACAATGACAACTGCAACAGAAAAACAGCCAGGCATTGTGGCGGGCACCTGTAGTTGCAGTTACTTGGGAGGCTGAGGCAAGAGAATTGCTAAAGTCCATAGTGAGACTCTATCTCCAAAAAAAAAAAAAAAAAAAAAAAGATACCCCAAACAAATAAGAAAATGTAAACCTAACCATGCCAATAATTGCATTAAATACAAATGGTCTAAAAACCCTAATCAAAAGCAAAGATTATCAGACTTGATAAAAAAAGTCAAATTCAACCATCTTGCCCATAAGAGACATAACTTAGACACACAAATACTGAAAGTAAAAAGATGGATGGGAAGAGATATACCGCACAAAGGCTACTGTAAGAGAGTGGCTGTATTAATATTTAACACGAGAAATCGTACCAGAGACAACAGGGGACATTCCCTAGGAACATGGTAAAGGGCTACCACGGGAAGGTGTAACACTGACAAACTGCACGTATGCTAACAAGGCAGCCTCAAAACGCAGGCAGCAAAAAGGGCAAAACTGAAAGGAGAAACAGTCCAATAGTAAGAACGTTAGATTTCAATACCTTGTGCTCAATAATTGAGAGAACTAGAAGGAAAACTGGCAAGGATGTAGAAACCTGAACACACCATCCACCAGCTCAGCCTGAGTGGCGAATGAAACGTTCCGTCCACTCGCCGTGACGCTCGCTCTTCTGAAGCACACGTGAAACATTCCTCACGACAGACCACACGTTGAAGCCATAAAACAAATACCAATACATGCAAAAGAATTAAAATCATACCAAGCATGTTCTATGAGAGTAACAAAATAAAATTAGAGGTCAAAAGACTAAAAACAAATTTGGGACACACCCAAATATTTGGGAATGAAACATGCAGTTGGCCCTCTGCATGCAAGGGTTCAACCAACCTCAGGTCAAAAATACGTTCAAGAAAAAAAGAGTGTTTGTTGTGAAGACTATCCATACCAGTTACACTGTATTTGACATTATAATAATCCAGAGATGATTTAAAATATACAGGAGGATATGAATAGGTTATATGCAACTACTATGCCATTTTATATTAGGGCCTTGAACATCCACAGATTTTGGTATGACTGTATTTCTAAATAAATAACCCAGGGATCAAAGAATAATCTGTGGGAGATATTAGAAAATATTTTGAACTGAATGAACATAAAACTGAACATATCAAAATTTATGGGATGCAGCAAAAACAGTACTTAGAGGAAAGTTTGTAGCATTTAAGGCTCATAATAAAAGATTTCAAAACAATAATCTAAGCTTCTATGTTAAGAAACAAGAAAACAATAATAAAAGATGGAGTTAATAACAGAACAGAAAATAATGCAATAGAAAAGAGAAAAACAATAGAGAAAAATCAATAAAACCAAGGAAAAACAGGAGATGACCATGACCACCATCAGTTATGAGAGAGTAGAGTCACTGCAGACCCTACAGTTCTTAAAAGTATAAAAGAAGATTATGGACAACTTTTAAACCCACACCCAACAACTTACATGAAATAAATTCCTTCAAAGACCCAAACTACTAAACCTCACTCAAAAAGAGACAGCCTCAACAGCCCAGTATCTATTATGGAAATCAAATTCATAGTTAAAGCCTTCCTACAAAGAAAACTCCATGTCCAAATGATTTTAGTAGTAATTCTACCAAACACAGGATAGTATCAGTTCTACACAACCTCTTCCAGTAAGAAAGGAGGGAATGACTCCAAAGTTATCCCATGAGACCAGTATTGCCCGGATACCAAAATCAGACAAAGAAAACTATAACCTCATGACTAAATCCTGAACCAAATATTAGCAAACTGAATCCAGCAATATATAAAAAGAATAATACATCACCATCAAGTAAGGTTTATCCTCAGAAAGGCTAGTTTGGTCCTGGAAAGCTGATGAAGGGAATTCACCATATTAATGGTAAAGGAGAGAAACTGTATGTTCACTTTGATAAAATTCAGCATCCTTTCTGAAGAAAACTTCAGTAAACTAGAAACAGAAGTTCCTTAACTTGATAAAAAGACATCTACAAACCCCCCCCAAAATCATACTTAATGGTCCAAGGCTGAATGCTTTTTTCTCTAAGACTGACAACAAGGCAAAGACGTCTGCTCTCTCCATCTTACTCGACATCACAATGGAAGTCCTAACCATGGCACTGGGACAAAGGAGAAACAGAAGGTACACAGGTCAGAGAGCATGAAATGAAACTATTCTCTATTTTAAGATTACATGACTGTCCACATAAAAAAATCCCCCCAATCCTCAAAAAAGCTCCTGGAACTAGTAAGTGTATTTACCAAGGTAACAGATAAAAGGTTGATAGACAAAAACCAATTATGCCATGAATAGCTAGAAAACAGAAATTTAAAAACAGTAACATTTATAATAAAATACTCCCCAATGAAATTCTTACATGTAAGTCTAACAAAATATATGCGGAATCTGTATGATAAAGACTACAGCACACTACAGAAAATCGAATGTATTTACATTCATAGATGAGAAGACTAGACATCAAGACGTGAAAATGTCCTATTAAATCAACGTGATTCTAATCAAAGTTCTAGCAGATGCAGTTATAGGTATGTATAAACTGATATTTAAATTTATAAGGAAAGGTGAAAGAAATAGAACTGAAACGATTTTTACAAAAGAACCAAGTTGTAAGATTCCTACTACCTGATTTAAAGACACATCATAAGCTACACTAATCAAGACAGCGTGACAACGACAAAAAGACCCATAAGTCAAAGCTGGTTTGGTCCTGGAAAGCTGATCAAAGAATCCAGAAATAAACTCACACATAGACAGTCAAGAGATTCTTTTTTAACAAAGGCACAAAGGAAATTCAAAAGAGAAAGGATAGTTTTTCCAACAACTGGTGTAGGAACCACTGGATATCAAGATGCAAAAAGTAATGAGCCTCAACCACACAGTACACCTTCTACAGAAATTAATCCAAAATGCATCATGGGGGCGGCGTCCACAGCTCAGTGGTCGGGCGCCACATACACTGGGGCTGGTGCGTTCGAACCTGGCCTGGGCCTGCTAAAACAACAATGACAACTGCGACAACAACAAAAATAGCTGGGCGTTGTGGCGGGCACCTGTAGTTCCAGCTACTTGGAAGGCTGAGACAAGAGAATTGCTTAAGCCCAAGAGTCTGAGGTTGCTGTGAGCTGTGATGCCATAGTACTCTACCCAGGG
>NW_003852451.1:9031466-9035850 GCF_000181295.1 Otolemur garnettii
GGCGCCTGTAGTCCCAGCTACTTGGGAGGCTGAGGCAGGAGACTCGCTTGAGCCCAGGACTTGGAGGTTGCTGTGAGCTGTGAGGCCATAGCACTCTACCCAGGGAGACAGCTTGAGGCTCCGTCTCAGGAAAAAAAAAAAAAAAGAAAAGACCCAGTAAGTCAGCAGGGACTGAGATAGCATGAACTCCCCAGAAGAGCAAGTGAACCACCAAGAGCTTACAGCCCAGTCACTGGTTGACATTTAGTGATTACTTTACTGAAGAGTTGCCTTCATGAAAATGCTTCTGATCACAGCTGGTTTATCTCCAAACTGTGACTTCAGATGTTCCTTTATGTTTGGTAAGATGGTCGAACCTGTTCTGGAGAATTAGGAAAAAGGGAGGAGGAGGAACTCGCATTTCCCTGTTTGCAATGAACCTCACCTAAGTTTTCACTGAGAATGTGAATATCACAGTTTGGCACCAGGCATAAAAGCAGATTCATTCAATATTATTTCTACAAAGAACAAAAAATATAAATAAATAAAAAATATATTAACTGTAAGTTTTCCATGGATTATCAAGTCTACAGAATGTCAAGACCTCTACTTGGCGTTCCTCTTCCCGTTCTCCAGTGGTGAGGGGAGAGGGAGCTTTTATGCACGAACGGTCTGTGGGTACCGCAGGCAGGAGGCAAAGGAGAGAGGCGGGGACATGAAGTTCCTTGTGTGCCTTCCAGCTCCCTCGGCACGTCCTGGTCAGCGAATCAAAGCTCAGCATTCTTCACACGGAGGGGCTTCGGCTTTCTTGCTTTTCTATGACCCCCTGGAAGCACGCCTGAACTTTTTTTTTTTTTTTAAAAACAAATCTTAGTATGGAAGGAGCACCATGACTACAAACAAATCCTAGTACACAAGGAGAACGGTGACTCTACCATGCCTGAACATGGCACTGAGTTATCTAATCCAGAATAAACCATGTATCGAAACCTAAAAGAGAAATTTCTACAGTCCTGAGATAGCCCCTTAATCCTGGTATTTAAACACTGTGGGGCACATGGGGACAACCAACTTGATAAAGGAGAGGACCAAGTTGAACACTGAAATTTAAAAGACAGACTGAAGTTTTCGTGGAAAGAAATCTAAATCTTTAACAAGAAAGCTGTGATTTAAAGCAACAAGGACATCAAAAAGGAGGGACAGTGAGTGTGTAAGCTGGTTAAGGAGGGAAAGTTAGTGTGTAAGCTGGGTGCAGGACGGGGTACGGTGAACACTCGAGTGGAAGGTGCAGGAGCCCACACCCACGTGGCCTCTACCCCACTTCCCCAGAGCCACGAGGACTACCAGGGGTCACCAGGCAGGACTGTGAGGACTTGTTTATCTATCTAGCAGTGTAGTCCCGATCCCCATTCTGCTGTGACAATTTGAAATTTTTGAAACCTTTTATGAAATACTATAATTAAAACTCCCTTAGAAGCAAAAGTTTCCATCTCCACAAAAAACTTCAGGGAAAAACATAAAACAAAGTAAAATATAAAGTTTTAAGGAAAGTAATACGTAAGGGTCCTAATTCTGCCTAAAAAAAGAAATGTTGGTCCACATCTCAAAACATACACAGAGTAAGCTTCAGGATCAGGTTCAGGTTCCATTTTTAGCAACCTAGCGGGGATCTCTGTTTCCTCATCTATAGAGTGCAGAGGAAATGCCCACCTCTGAGGACAGAAGACAGGCACACGCAGGTCCTGGCTCAAGGGACAGACTCCACTGCTGTGCCCAGACACAGCCCTGTGATCTCAGTCCTTCCCTGGACTATCTCCCTCAGCTCTGACCATGTGAGAGCTAAACTGTCTCTGGTCTCCCCTGACCTCTGGGGGAAAGACCCTCTCTTCTCTGAGCCCGTGTTTTCTCTCCTGGGTTCACGTCAGCCTCCCCATGTCTCCTCACCTCTCCTGGAGGTCTCTCTGGCCTGATTTTCATGACCTGTTTCACCCTCAATCCATTCCCTTCCATAATTACTAGTTCATTTATCTGAAAACTTTCTAGCTTTATTCTAACACCTCTTCTAACCTTCTGAAGCCAGAAGGTTTGTTATAGCTTTTACTCTAAGACACACATGCTGAGTCCTGGAGGATATATGTACAGCAGCAGGTTCTATACAAGGCCAAGGATATAAACCAAACCATGACGGTCCCCAGACACAAACAAATCCCTTCGCCCTGCGTATTTATACAGTGCTGTGCTAACACCATGGATTATCTACCAGAAGATTTCTTTTTTCGGGGGCGGGGACAAGGGAAGTGTGACATTTTTAATAAGAAAATAAGAATGTCTAATAATAAATGATAAATAATTAAGTAGAAAGCCAGGCACCTTCCTGCATCAACACTTAGAAGCTCTGTGACTCCATTCAGTGTTTAGGCGCTTCTAATGACAGTGACACAGCTGGTCTGCACAGCCCGTTGACACCATTTGTGTCGGACATTTTTATTTTCATTTTAGCCTAAGTGGATCATTTCTATTTTCTCAGATGTCATTTTTCACATTTTTTTAAATGCACGTATTTCTTTTGTAGGAAAGGATAAAGCAATTAAAAACAACAGCTCTACTGGAATTCAAGACACATGAGATACATGAAGGTATGACAGCAAATTTCATTAAACATGCTCGTTAGATGTTTAGGTAACTTTCAGGTACCCACACAACACACGTGGTTCCCTCTTCAGAGCTTTATCTAACTCCTGTTCCAGTCCTGATGGAAAGTGCCATTCCTGACTCACAGGAGCACAACCTGACTGGAGTCTGAGTTTAGTGTCACACACACTCACCTGTGACTTGTTTGTCTGGGAGAGAAGGTATCGGAATGGCTGACCCAAACTTGACCAGGAGACGCTCATATAACCAGTCAAAGTGTTTATACCTGTGGTTTACAGATCGATTAGTGTTCTACAAAATAAGGGAAAGAGAAGAAAAAGTTACCAATGCCAACTATGTTTGAAAACAAACAAACAAAACCAAGTGGCAAGAGGCACTGCGAGCCAACTGTTTGGTGGCTGGGAACTCACAGTAGGTGTTAGCTGGTACTCGATGTAGCTCTTCAGACCATACATCTTGGATCCTTTCTTGGGATCTGCTACCACACAGTCAAACGTAGAGGTAGGATAAACCCACATCGGGCCATAATCTCCAACCTACATGAGGTTCCATGGAGAGTTAATTTTGTTACATGGAAAAATAGTAAATACAATTGATGTAAACTGACAAATAATTCTCTTTAGAACTAAAAGTCCTTTGGAGGGAAATTCTTATTCTTCTTTGAGAAGTTACGTCATGGTTTCTATTCCTGTTAGGCACAGTAGAAGAACCTCCCTAGCTGACCCCTCCCTCAGTTGACCTAAAAACCATCTCACAGACTGGACATGCACCACACATACCTATCAGAACAGCAGGCCTAGTTCCTTACGTTGACCAGTTTGTTACTGTCCCTTGGGTGGTCACCTTACAAGGCTCTCTTGTGTTATATATAAAGAACACACTTGGAGGACAGAACACAGGCCGCTCAGCCCATGATGTGGGACACCAGCCTGGTGGTGGAACACAAGGCGCGTGTGTGTCTCTCTTGTCTGTCTCAAGCTGTATGTGAGGGGTGAGTTTTAAAAAATTTGCCATCGGGCAGCGCCTGTGGCTCAAAGGAGTAGGGCGCCAGGCCCATATGTCGGAGGTGGCGGGTTCAAGCCCAGTCCCGGCCAGAACTGCAAAAAAAAAAAAAAAAAAAAATTCCCTTCTCCCATGGATAGTTTTGTGAAATATAAAATCACACATTTTGATTTTTCAACAATGTCAAATTGCTATCAAGTTTACTAAACATGGCTCAGCGCCTGTGGCTCAACCGGCTAGGGCGCCAGCCACGTACAAATCCAGCCACGTTCGAATCCAGCCTGGACCCGCCAAACAACAATGGCGGCTGCAACCAAAAAATAGCCGGGCATTGTTGGCGGGCACCTGTGGTCCCAGCTACTTGGGAGGCGGAGGCGGAGGCGGAGGCAGGAGACTCGCTTGAGCCCAGGAGTTGGAGGTTGCTGTGAGCTGTAATGCCACGGCACTCTACCCAGTAGGACAGCTTGAGGCTGTCTCAAAAAAAAAAAGTTTACTAAACATTCTCATTTTCTGTATTTATAGCAGATTAGTTATAAGCAGTTTTCAGATGAGCAGCAGGTCCATGGATTATATTTTTAGAAATGACTAATCTGGCTTGGCGCCTGTGGCTCAACTGGCTAAGGCACCAGCCACATACACCCAAGGTGGCGGGTTCAAATCCAGCCCGGGCCGCCAAACAACAATGACGGCTGCAACCAAAAAATAGCCGACCATTGTGACGGGCGCCTGTGGTCCCAGCTACTTGGGAGGC
>NW_003852451.1:9035969-9039589 GCF_000181295.1 Otolemur garnettii
AAATGACTAATCTGGTTACAGAGTGATAGCCATTGTTTTACTACTAGGAGGTGGGTGCTACGTCTCAAAAGAACCAGGCTCTTTTCTCTTGGGGTTGCTTGTACTTTATAAGCACGAGGGCTGGGTCACTTCCTGTCCCCAGGTACAAGGGGGGCAAGGCTTGCCCAAAGAAGCACCTCCATTTCCACTGGCCTTCTTTTTAATCTGTGACTAGGGGATAAAATTTCAAAAATTCAAGTGAGACTAACTAGGCTTATACCAGATTACAGGATTTCTAACCAGTGGCAGGAGATGAGGTAAGGAAACCAATTAAGTTCTATGTGGCGGTACAGACAACTTGCAAGTTTTGAGCCTACGGACCATTTCCAGCAGATACAGCTTGCTAACAACAGGTCTGTTGCCCCAAACCTGGCTATTCTCCTTGTTTAAAACCTCATGCAGGGCCATGGAGGCAGCTGCAGAGCAGCCTGGATGCTGGAGCTCACGCATAGGCTCGGGGAAGCACTTCCTGAGTTGCCAATAGTTCTGGTTCACTGTTCACTTCATAAACTCTGACCACAGTTATGGATTTCAGAGATCCACACTGAGGACAGTAGAGCTGGTCAAAGAACAGACCTAAGAGCAACAGGAGACCTCATTATATTGAGAATATGTCGTCTTCTTGGATTGGAATGGGGAAATAATTTATTATAAACACAACTCAGAAATAAGGGGAAAAACAAATGTGTTCTATAAATGGAACACTATTTCTAGAAGAGATATTCATGAAAAGTGGAAACTTATAAAAACAGGTATTATTGCAGTGAGAAGAAGTACAGTAAGAAAGTGAAAGGAAAATGAGAAAAACCATGCAGACTGGGCAGAGGAGGAGAGATTTGTCTGGGCTGAGATCTCAATGACAAGGCCAGACAGATTTAAAAAGGAAACATGAGGTATTCGAATTCTTCATAGAGGTGGAAGAGATACAAAGTGGGCTGGGTTATGACAATGCACAGGTTATTAGGCCAGGAAGGTGACTGAGGACCCGAGTTGTTTAAAAAGACTACAGAGAAGAACTCTGAGAACAATCACGATGCCCGAGAGGGAGCCCAGAGCCAGGAAACTCTCATAAAGCTGCAGAGCAGGACTTTACAGGATGACCTCAGCACCGGGACCAAAGTGGAGACCGATCAACCAGGGCCCAATATCCACAGGACATATTTTGTCACTCGGTATGTCTGCTGCACTTTTAAAGCAGAGAACAAGTCTCCATCTCTCTTGGCTCCGGAAGGCTTAGAGGCTTCCCTCATTTTCTTTCCCATGCAGCCCAGTTCCACCCAAACTTGGGGGACAGCAGAGAGGCTGGGACCTTTGGCTCTGTGCCACCATGTCATGCTTGTGACAATGTCTCCTTGAAGACTCTGGGGGCTGGGCCATGGGCTCTTAATTCTATGGAGTTTTAAGTTTAAGGAAAAAAAAATTCATGTTCTGTATTTAAAAGATCCTGAGAAAACAAAAAAATTAAAATCTATAACAATTCAAATGATAATTACTTCAAGTTTGTTTTGAGGGTAAGAGGTTAAAAGGGGTCTTGGTTACAGCATTTTAGTCTGGAGGTTTCCACATTTCAAGGTTTTCAAAGATGTGAGGACAAGTAACTTAAGAATTTAACTTCATTCCTGCATCTTTACCAAGCCTCCCAGGACCCAAAGATTACAGAGGAAGACCAGACAGTTCCTTGTGTGAGTCCATGGTGGTACACTCAGGCTCACCCTACCCTTCCCCCAATATTACAGGTAAGGAGTTAAGTCAGTAGGGTCAGCAGGAATTTCATTTGGGAATATACAGCTAGATATCACCTAGATAGAAAATCTATCAGCAGCCAAAACACAGGCTGAAAACAAAGGGCCGTGCTATGTAATCAAGTTACTCTAAACAGGTATTTTTTTTTTTTTTTTTTTTTTTTTGAGACGGAGCCTCAAGCCATCCCCCTGGGTAGAGTGCCATGGCATCACGCTCACAGCAACCTCCAACTCCTGGGCTCAAGCGAGTCTCCTGCCTCAGCCTCCCAAGTAGCTGGGACTACAGGCGCCCGCCACAACGCCTGGCCATTTTTTGGTTGCAGCCATCATTGTTGTTTGGCAGGCCCAGGCTGGGGATTCGAACCCGCCACCTTAGGTGTATGTGGCTGGCGCCTTAGCCTCTTGAGCCACAGGTGCCTAGCCTAAACAGGTATTTTTAATGATGGTAGTAATTTCTAGCTTTTATTAATATTTGGTATCTCCTTATCTTGACCTGGCAGCCGATATACTGGAAGAAACACTAATTAACATCAACATATTGGAAAAGGAACCTAATTCTGATAACATGCATGTACTCTGCCAGGGAAGAAAGATAAAAGTGTAAATTCAGTTTATTAGCGAAACATACAGAACTGGTAAAAAAAACCCCAGCATGCAAATTATACTTTAACATATTACATAAAAGAAAAAAAATTTAAGACAATATGTATTATGAGAGTTTTGTTCAATACTAAAAATGTAAAACATAATGAATATCTGAACAGTCCAAGAGGCATTATTTTATGCTAATTATCTTTAGCATTCCTCCAATACTAACATATCCTATTAGTTATTTGGGGCATTAAATGTATTTAAAAGTACTTTCCAAAGACTAATAACTGTCTTGGCTTTAAGGTACCATATTATAAGAGAGCTTAATGAGAAACACAGCAAACAGAAATAAACAAACTTACAATGATGGGAATTTTCTCTTTGGGTTTTGCCAGTTGCTTGGCCAACAAATACTGTTCCGTTCCGGGTTTTGCAAATCCAGGAAATCTAATCATGAAGATAAATGCTCGTGAGTGTTATGTCTATGAGAATTCTACAACTCTCATCCACGTTTACTTAATACGCCAGTTTTAACCTTGTTCTGTCTTTCAGAGTAGGAAACTGTGGTAAATGAAACTAACACAATCAGATTGCTCACTGGCCAATTAGTCACTTAATTCAGCTTGATCTGGTGAAGAGAATAGTCTGACTCCAAAAGGTGTGATATTTATAGGTACTCTATTTGCTTAACTGGGTCTAAAACATTCTATCCCCCAACAAAGAGTGAAGGGCACACTTAAAAAATGTTCTCCAGTTCACAGGGCCAGTTATGTAATAAGCACACGAATCTCAACTGGCCATAGGGGCCACAGCTACATCCAAATTAAAGTTTCCTGTAAACATTCTCTCTCTGAAGGTTACAATTATCCCTAAGAAGCTGCTACTGTTCTTAAGCATTTGTGCCATTTTCTTCTGAAAGTGCCTTCAGAAACAGTTTGACATTGAGAAAACTCTCCTTTCTAAGTGATCCAAAGCATAAGAAATTTGGCTACTGGTGTGTATGGGGGGTCACTTTAGACCCCAAAACATAAATTTGGCTACTTCCAGAAATCAAATCTACATCCAAAGGACATTTCTATGATTGGAGGACAGCTAGAACAAATGCGTGGCTACCCAAAGTGCTACTTTTGAAAAAGACAAGATTAATTTGGGTTCTAGAATATTTAAAAAAAAAATAAACAGGCTCGGCGCCTATAGCTCAACCGGCTAAGGCGCCAGCCACGTACACCTAAGGTGGCGGGTTCGAAT
>NW_003852451.1:9039770-9049056 GCF_000181295.1 Otolemur garnettii
TGTCTCAAAAAAAAAAAAAAAAAATAAACAGGAGAAAACAAGAAAGCAAAATATCTAAACTGGGAAAAGGAATCTTATTTCTACCAAGTTCCAGCTACGTTACTTCTAATCCTATTCACACACCAAGTGAAGGCCAAGGTGATGCTCTCAGGGGCCTGCACCTTCTTTTCCTGCGTTGCCATCACCGGACTTCCCTCCAGTCCCTTCCCCTAGATGGTCCTTCAAGCAAAACTCATCTGAGAGAGCAAAGGGGAGATCTAGAGCAAACGGTTTTGGGCCTGAACCCAACCCACCCCTCAGGGGCCTCAGGAGCCTCAATCTCCTCTGGGAACGATAAGACCAGATGACCTACCTCTGAAGATGGTAAGGGAATTAAATGAAAAGACTTCTGTGAACAGCCTAACATGTATTTGGTGCGTTGAAATTCTTGGTAATTATGTCATCATCTCTTTGAAACATTCCTGCAGCCTCAGCCAGAGCTGTCTTGCTTCCTCAGCACTCTGGGCGTATTTTTGTGATACGATTTATTGACACATTATAGCAGACCAGGAGCACTTTAGAGAAAGCATTTGTATTTTCAGGATCTACATGGGCTCTGGGAGCATGGGAAATGCTCAGTGAATTGATGGACTAACCTGGATACTTTTATTAAAGAACTTACACTACTGTGGGGATTGTACACTATGCTAACTCCTTGACCAGACTTTTGGGTGTTCTTACAAACCACAGAAAAACGCCAAGGCTGACTATGCACACCCAGTTAATATTCACTGAACAGCAATGTGGTTTATTATTTGACCATTATCAAGACGCATTCTTGCAATGCTCAAGCATATTTATACTTCTGATATCCTTTCCTAGTATGATGCTTGGTTCCACAGAATCCAAGTGTCATATAAAATGGATTAGTTACTGAAAAAGTGTTAATATTTATACTGTAAAAACTTTACAACTGTTACAAGTAAGTGACCTATTTGTACGTTAATCTAGTTAAATAAAAATAAACAGGGTCTCAAATTGTTCCCAGCACTACAGAAAGACAGAAAAGCCTCAAAAGTACAGGTTCAAGTTAGGACTGCTCTAATTTAGTTTCAACATACAATGACATTTTAGAGCAGAAAGAATCCTGAAAGCCAACCTCTTTGCTTTAGGTAAGATGAAGAAACTGAAGTTCAAGCAGGTAACTAAACTTGCTTAAGATTGTGCAAACCAGAGAGAGAGAACAGAGGAGAGGCAAGCCCTGGGCACTAGCGTCAAAGACCAGGCGGCAGCCAGAAACCTCACTCGTCAGCTGCGAAAATGCAGCCGCTCATTTCTGTTTCTACTTCCTTGTTTTCAAAGTAGGACTGAGAAACAAATTACATTTAAATATATTTTACATTTAGGTTTCAAGAACCCTTGACTGTCATATATATCACCACTGATCACACTGAAACTTCAAGTTTGACTCTCTGGAATCAGACCCAGTTGACTAATTTCATTACATGGGCACTTGAGCAGGAAAGTACATACAGAGGAAACTGGGAAGAGGGATAAAAACCAGACAGCCAAAAGATAACTCATTTATATTTTTTCCTTGAAATTATAATAATTTATTTAAGTCAATATATCCAATGTATTATCATTCAATGTGATCAGTATCTTTTTTCTTCTCTTTAGGTTGCTTCAAATGTTTCTATTTTTATTTCAGAGTATTATAGGAGCACACATACTTTGTTTATATTATTTTCATTTGTACATTTTAAGTCAAGGCTATCAGTGTTCCTTTCACTCAGAATATATGTATTACACTAGTTAGGTGTGAGAAATCATTTAATCATCTGAAGCTATTTAAGCTTCCTTTGGAGAGCCGGTAGGGCTTATTAAATTAGATCTAGGCATATGGCATCATGTCTAAATATATATCGCATGTTTTCAATTTTTTTCCAAACATAGATTAACATTCTTTGATACCTGCCTTGAATCATAAACTGGGAACACTGAGAAAAAACACTAGTAATTTCAGAAAATAAACTGTTTTGAACATAATTCTGGAAAAAGAATCCTTAAAGATTCTTATGAAAGTCACAAATTTTATCTCCTTTAAGCCACATTGATGTAACTACAGACTTATCGAGCACTCGCTCCCAGAGTCTCTTACAGCGCCAGCTGCATACTCTTTTTCACTCTTTCCAGCACAATCTCCCGTTAAGTACATTAAAACTTGCTTTTAGGCTGAGCGTAGTGGCTTACTACGCCTGTAAGCCTAAAACTCTAGGAGGCTGAGGCAGGTGAGCTGCTTGAGCTCAGGAGTTTGAGATCAGCCTGAGCAAGAGTGAGACCCCATCTCTATTAAAATAGAAAAAATTAGCTGGGCATTGTGGCAGACACCTGCAGTTCCAGCTACTTGGGGAGCTGAGGCATGAGGATCTTTTGAGCCCCAAAGTTTGAGGTTGCTGTGAGCTATGATGATGCCACAGCACTCTATCCAGGGCAACTGAGTAAAACGCTTTCTCAAACAAAACAAAACAAACAAACACCTTTTTTTTTAATCTAAGAGAAATCCAAGTGCAAACAAAGATCTTAAGCATGTTAGGCACAGTCGCTGGGAATATGTGCTCTGGAGGCTGAGGGACTGGAACACCGACTGGAAACACCACTGGTGTGAACCTGGGGGTCACTAAGCTCTCTAGGTATTAGTTTTTCCCATAATAAAACAGGGACTCTATGAGGATTACATGAGAATGCAAACAAACCACTATGTACAATGCCCGGTCCCCGAGGACTGACAAAACAGTAAACCATTTAAAAGAGTTTTAATATTATCATTTTTAGCTTTCTGTGATATTAGCAATGAACTCTTAATACGTCAGAGTTGATAAAGGTAAAGTAATAAAAACATAGAATAAATATTTCACTTATTAACCTCGTAAAACAAAAATTATTTTTAAATAAAAAAATACACTTCTCAGCTAAGACGCAAATGAAAAAGACCAAATCATACCCAAGCCCTAGGAGATCACCGCAAAGAGACAAAGCTAACTTCTCTCTGTTTTATCTCTACTCTACACACAGGTTTCGGATCCCCCTCCTGCCTGTAAACTTACTTGTTAAGTGGCAGCTTCATGGAAGACGCACCAGGGCGAATGTTCCCTCGCTGACTGCCTCCTGCTTCAGAAGATTCTGAATCCTTAAAGTAAGGAGAGGAGGACTTGGGGTCGTCCCAGTCTTCATCCCAGTCATCATCATCACCAGTTGCTAGAGGTGAAAACAGATCATCATCAGTAAAAAAGGAAAGATTTAAAAAAGGAAACTGCTTAATTTCCTGATAGTAACTATTACTGGGCTAATCCATACTTTAAAAAATGGGGGAAAGGGTATAGTATAGGAGTACAATACAGACAGTAAGAGTACAGTCAATTTTAAGGCTTGAACTATGGATTCTTTTCCTGCAAAAGACACATGAGAAACAACTCAGAGAGGCTGTCAGAACCGCTGAGTTTTGTCAAGGGCACTGAGAAGACACAGTGGGAAAGGACAGTCTCTTCAGTAAATGGTGGTGGGAAAATCACCCACATACAAAGAATAAAACGGGACCCTAATGTTGTATCATATGCAAAAACTAACTCGAAATAGATTAAAGACCTAATTTAAGACCTGAAATCATAAAACTCCTAGAAGGAACCAAGAGAAAAAGCTCCTTGACACTGGCCTTGGCAATGATTTTTTGAACATCATACCAAAAACTCAGGCAACAACAACAAAAATAACAATGGGACTACATCAAACTAAAAAGCTTCCATACAGCAATGGAAACAATCAACAAAATGAAAAGACAGCCTACAGACTGGGAGAAAGTATCTGTTAACTGTATGTCTGATAAGGGGTTAATATCCAAGATATATAAGGAAATCACATAACTCAATAGCAAAAAACCACAGATCAATTAAAAATTGACAAAGAACCTGAATAAATATTTTACCAAAGAAGACACAATGGCCAACAGGTATTTGAAAAGGTGCTTATCATCACTAATCATTAGGGAAGCACAAAGGAAAGCGGGAGGAACTATCACCTCCCACCTGTGAAGATGCTCGCATCAAACAGCAAGCGGTAACGTGTGCGGCAGAGAAAAGGGGACCCTGGCATGCTTTTGATGGGAATGTAAATTGGTAAAGCCATTATGGAAAGCAATGTGGAAGCCCCCCTCCCCCCCAAAATAAAACTAGAACTACCAGCTGACCCAATAACCCCTGTTCTGGGTTTATACAGCCGTGCTCCCAGGTCCAAACGCAGCATTGTTTGCAACAGCTGA
Organism: Otolemur garnettii; assembly: GCF_000181295.1. Classification (NCBI taxonomy): domain Eukaryota; kingdom Metazoa; phylum Chordata; class Mammalia; order Primates; family Galagidae; genus Otolemur; species Otolemur garnettii. The sequence continues at coordinate 9,044,065 of NW_003852451.1, forward strand.
GACGTGGAATCAACCTAAGTGTTGACGGGGGAGTGAATATAGAAACTGTACGTGCACGAAGATGGGTACTACTCAGGACTAAAAAGAGAGCCTGCCATCTGGGGCAACATGGGCGAAACTGGAGAACAGTTTAAAAATAAGCCAGACAGAGAAGGAAAAAATACCACATTTCTCACTTATATGAGGAATTGTAAAAAAGTAGAACTTACAGAAGCAAATAATAGAATAGCGGTTACCAGGGGCAGAGAAAGGGGAGACTGGGGAGATGCAGGCCAAAGGGCTCCAAGTCGCAGTTATGCAGAACGAGGAAGTCTGGAGAGGCCTGCAGTTCACAATGCCGTAATGCTGCCTCGGGACTGGAGATGCTCAGAGAACAGATGCAGCTGCTCTTACCGCCCCCCCCACACACACACAGAGTTGGCGTATGTATGTCAACTGCTTGACTGCAGTAATCATTTCGCTGTGCCTATTTACATTACACCATCATACTGTACATTTTAAATACACACTTTTTATTTAAAAGGGCTGTCAGCCCAAATAATTTCAGATAAATGCAGACTATAAAAATGTTAATGTTGGGGTGGTGCCTGCGGCTCAAAGGAGGAGGGCTCCAGCCCCATTTGCTGGAGGTAGGTGGTGGGTTCAAACCCAGCCCTGCCCATAAACTGCAAAAAAAAAAGTTAATGTTACATGAGAAAAGGCCTTCTAGAGAGCTTTACCCTGACAAATCTAGACTTACAAACTTACTACTAAGCAGAACAAATTCCCCTTTAAATCGAGAAGCTTGGGGAGGACAAAAGGGATGACAGATCTTCGAAAAGCAATTGCTGGACCTTAGTAAGAAGGAGAGAGAAGGACAACGGGGGAACACAGGAAAGCAGGGCTGGGGGGAGGAAGAAAAGGGGAAAGAGAAACCTCAGCGCAAAGAACTAAGCCATCAGAAAGACCTGGGCCACGTTGTCAGGATCTGGACGTTGGCAGCCTCACCTCCTGTTCCCATGAACCCACAACTTCTGGGCCCTCTGGACTGCCAGCTCCTGCCTATGGCTGTTAGCTCTGAGCCAGCACCTGCGCTCTCATCTGGCTCTGCGCACGACGTCTGTGCCATTTACAACAGACATTCACTCGGTGGCCCTATGCGCTCACAGAGGAGACAGGATCCAGGAATCATAAAAACATAACAGGCAGAATAAATACCCTTTTGTTTGATTTCAAAACAGACATAAATACCCTTTCATTCCTGAAATAGTCGCCTTCTATAACTTTCTCTTCTGCCTTAGTATTTTTATTAGCCCAGAAGTCAAACAGTTAAACAAATGTGTCAGTTGCTGAGGTGCTACAGTGAGAAGGTGACATAGAATGGAGACTGCCAGTGTGTCTCTGCAAGTATGGGGATCAGAACACCAGCTGAGCTTCCCTGCAAAAGCAGCATCCAAGGGGAGGCAGGCGGGCGCAGGGGCTGCCCCCTGAGAGACGGTGCCTTCCAGGCTCCGCAGCTCCCACCACTCGCTCTGCTCTTCTGCTCTTGATCTGGTCCCTTCCAGCACCTGGATCTGTGACTCCTAGACAGGTAACTGCAACTATACTGAAGCGTGTAACGAATGACGATTTACATTCGGATCCCAGTTTGCTATTAGTGAGTAAAAGCAAACGGGAATAGTTCTTCTGAACAATATCTCTTTTCAACACAATGGCCAATATGATACTGTGAAAGAAGAATTAGATATTTGGGCTCAGTGTCCGTAGCACAGGGGTTACGGCACCGGCCACATCCCTGAGGATGGCAGGTTCAAACCCAGCCCGGGCCTGCTAAACAACAACAAAGAATTAGGTATTTATTCTCTGCCCCCAGTTCCTGGCACAGAGCCCCTAAGACCCTTGTAATTTCCCAAGCCATAGGGGTGCTGGGTACATCTTTGGTTCTCATATTTGGTCTCTGACCCCAGTTCATAATCGGAACGCCTAATCTGTAGAATGTTCTGGGTGACAGGAGTATCTTTTGTTCTAAGGAAGTGACTCTTGATGGGCTTGTAGATGATGGCTGGTCACCAGAAAGACCAAGCCATGATTAGAAGCTTGGAACTTTCAGCCCCAGCCCCATCCTCAGGAAGAGAAGAGGGGCTGAAGACTGAGTTAGTAATGGATCCTGCCTCTGTGATAAAGCTGCCATAACAGCAGGGTCAGGCAGTTTCTGGGCTGGTGACTGTGTGGAGGTGCTGGAGGGTGGCGGTCCTTGGAGAAGGTAGGGAAGCTCCATCCCCTTCCCAATACCTTGCCCTGTGCATTTGTTCATTTGGCTGTTTATTTGTATCCTTTAAATTATCCTTTGTAAGAAATTGGCAATATTAAGTGAAGTGTGTCCCTGAGTTCTGTAAGCTACTCTAGCAAATAAATTGAACCCAAAAGGGGTGTTATGGGGACGCCCTGGATCTGACCCTAGGTAGGCAGTGAAGGATGAAGACCCCCCAGCAGGCCTCTGCTGGAGAACAGCCTGATCTGCAGGGACAACTCTCCCCACCTGGTGTTTTGGTCACAGAAGTGTTCTGTGTTGTGCTGAGTGTGGAGTAGCAAACACCACTGGTTCTTCCCTGTCTCTCACACCTGTCACTTACGGGTGGGCGGGGCAGGAGCCCTCTCCTCACCTGGACCCTGGTAGGCCTGGGGGTGGCCGAAGGCAGCGTCCCAGTTGTTGGGAGTGTTCTTCTGGGCACCAGCCCCGTCTGGCTTGGCCACCCAGCCATCTGAGCTCTCCCAGTTCCCAGATTTGGAGGCACTCCAGGCTGACCAGGGGTCGCTGCTACTGCCGACCTGTTGGGTGGGGGAAGGAAAAGGAATGTTGGTGACTTCTGGAAACCGTGATCCAATTCAGCTATTAATTGGCATAGTTATTTAATACAATCGAAGTGTGAAGAAAAACAAAAGCATTTAAAACAATTTTAAATTTAAACAATTTTTCCCAAACATACAGAAAGGACAAAAAGCACATCAACTTCATTTCACTGTTACTATTTTGTCCTGTCTGGTTAGGAACTTTGAAAACGGTAACAAAGGACACAGCTAAGACCCTCTCTCTGCTTCTACTAACTACTTTTAGGAGCTATGTATTCATTCCCACATGTTTTCAAACTTCCACTGCATATGACACATTCATAAACAACTGTTTTATATCTTTAAAGTGACCTGAACAATGTCACACTATACATATCTCTTTGCAAGTTGTTTTTTCACTCAAGACTGTTTTTGAGATCATACAAATTGATAAGAACTTGTTTCGTCGACCTTAACTGCTTCAGGGCCATCTGTTGTATTTTAAAGTAGATTTTTGTTTTTATTTGAAAATACATACTCAGTTAAAAAAAAAAATAGAATAAGAGGATATGCAATTTAAAAAATATGCCCACTCCCTCAGGAGGTTAGTCACTTTCTCAAAGACAACTACGACTGTTAAAAGACAAAAATTTCTTTATTTTTTTTTTTTTTTTTGAGACAGAGCCTCAAGCTATCCCCCTGGGTAGAGTGCCATGGCATTACAGCTCACAGCAACCTCCAACTCCTGGGCTCAAGCGAGTCTCCTGCCTCCGCCTCCCAAGTAGCTGGGACCACAGGCGCCCGCCACAACGCCCGGCTATTTTTTGGTTGCAGCCGTCATTGTTGTTTGGCGGGTCCAGGCTGGGGATTCGAACCCGCCACCTTAGGTGTACGTGGCTGGCGCCTTAGCCAGTTGAGCTATAGGCGCCGAGCCCAAAAGACACAAATTTTCAACAAATTTAGCTATAGCCATCTAACTGGCTTTTGTTCATGCTTCCTGAATCTGGGCAGCCTCCATTCTGCAAACCAAGATGAGCTTCCACTGGGCAACAGCAGAACACTGGGTTTTATAAGGCGGGAATAAGGAAAAAGAACAACAGGAAAAAAGCTGATTGGTTAACATCAGGTTACTGCAGGTTACTTTTTGGTAAGGGTTAAGGCAGAGGGGAATTCCTTGTCATGCTGACTCAGGTAGACTGGAATGTCCTGTTTTCAGCAAAAAATGGGTCTGTTTCGGGGCCTGTTTGCTTCCTTGAGCCTTCAGTGGATTACATGGCACTTACAGGAGTGACTGCACTCTGGTTTGCTCTGGTGTGTGGCGCTAGTGCAGGAGCTCCAAAACACGGTCTCCCCAAATCTTCGGGAACGTCACTCATAAACTTCTCATACGTGCTTAACTGAAACATCCCACGCACAGAGATCCTTTCTGTTTTTAAACATGTGTGTGGGCCCAAATTATATTTTCTGCTCTGTACTTTTTTTTTCCTCCTAAGAGTGTAAAACATTTTCCAAGGTACGTCAGTACATACGGACGTTCTTTTACATGTTTCCATAGAATTCCATTATATTTATTTCTCATAATTGAACCTGCATATGCTAATGTTAATATTTCCTATTTTTAGTATTTTAGAACTGTAGACAATACTGCAATCTGAAAGATTATGTGTGAAATTTCTGTGTGAAATTCCCAGAAGAAAAATTGCTGGGTTAAAGAGATCATGTATTTAGAACTGACAGATTTCGTCAAGCTGCTTTTCAGAGGTTTTAGTTACATTCCTGCAATACATGCTCAGGGGTTTCACCTTGCATAAAAAGGAGCTTTTTGTTCTAAAATTGTTTTTAAAATATTTTTTCTCCCATCATGCCTTTGAGTGATTTTATAGTTTGATGATTAATACTGTAAATAACATTTTGGAACAGGCAATACATGGCACCCAATCTCAAGGAACATTGTGACAGGAGTACAGGAACCCTACCGCCACGTCCATCCCCACCCCGAGGCAAGCACGGTTGGGGGCAGGGGTTGGTTTTTTGTTAGTTTGATTTTTTTTTTTTTGACATTTAAATCTATCTGGAACTTAACTTGGTATAAGAAATAATACTTCTTGGCTCGGCGCCTATAGCTCAACCGGCTAAGGCGCCAGCCACGTACACCTAAGGTGGCGGGTTCGAATCCCCAGCCCG
>NW_003852451.1:9049180-9050436 GCF_000181295.1 Otolemur garnettii
TGAGCTGTAATGCCACGGCACTCTACCCAGGGGGACAACTTGAGGCTCTGTCTCAAAAAAAAAAAAAAAAAGAAATAATACTTCTTTTGCCCGAATGCCATTTAATGAATAGTGCACTTTCCTTGCACTGATATGAAATAACACCTGCATCATATCTGGCAGCTGGGTCTATGTCTGGACTCTATTATTTCTTAGTGATCTATTTCTACTTGTGCCTGTGCCTACTCCGATAGAAAAACCACTAATACGTTAACATAACATCTCTGAGCTGCTTATTTTTCAACTGAACTTTAGCAACTTAATATTTTTCAACTAAAACAACATGAACTTTAGTACTAGAATGTCAAGTGAAAAACAGGTTCATTTTAATATGAATCACCTTAAATTTACTGACGAATTCAGAGAAAATTAATAGTGCCTTGTTTAAGAACACGAACTAGCAAGTTCTTCCCTTTACTTGACTATTCTTTTTCATATACACAGAGAAAAAAGAAGGGAAGAGGGACAAGGAGAAGGCGGTGGAAAGGGAGGTAGAGAGGGAGTGGGAGAAGAAAGAAAGAAAAAGGAAGAAAGGAAGGGAGGGAGGGAGGGAGGGAGGGAATAGATCTGCAGGAAAATTACCCAAACTGTCTAAAACCTCTCTCATGTTTTAGAATGCTCTACTGGCTGGTCTGTTACAACTCTTCACTAACTAGACATGGGGCAGCCGCTAGATACCACGTACCAGAAGAATAAAAAATAGAGTATATGCTTCATAGGCAGAGTGCGATGTTATTTCATCCTAGATACCTCCAAGGAAAAGAGTCAGGTTACTTGTACTTTTGCTTTAAAAATCAAATACACGTGGGAGGCTGAGGCAAGACAATCGCTTAAGCCCAGGAGTTTGAATTGCTGTGAGCTATGATGCCATGGCACTCTACCAAGGGTGACAAGGTGAGACTCTGCCTCAAAAAAAAAAAAAAAAATCAAACACACATACTAATAGCAATACAACATTTCACGCACTGGACTGTGGACTTCTCCAATATACAGCTAACAAGATGACATCAAGCTTCAGGATGGACTCTCAGGCCATGCTCACAGTTGCTAGAAATGAAGATGACTGTGTTGGGGCCTGACCATCAGACTTGCACCATTTTCTTGAAGGGATGAAGTTTGACCGTGTTGAGGGCCTGACCATCAGACTTGCACCATGTTCTTGAAGGGATGAAGTTTGACCCTGTTGAGGGCCTGACCATCAGACTTGCACCATTTTC
>NW_003852451.1:9050922-9054575 GCF_000181295.1 Otolemur garnettii
GTGTTGAGGGCCTGACCATCAGACTTGCACCATTTTCTTGAAGGGATGAAGTTTGACCGTGTTGAGGGCCTGACCATCAGACTTGCACCATTTTCCTGAAGGGATGAAGTCTGACCGTGTTGAGGGCCTGACCATCAGACTTGCACCATTTTCTTTAAGGGATGAAGTTTGACTGTGTTGAGGGCCTGACCATCAGACTTGCACCATTTTCTTGAAGGGATGAAGTTTGACCGTGCTGAGGGCCTGACCATCAGGCTTACACCATTTTCTTTAAGAGAGTTTTAGTCAGCAATCTATACTGTATATCCTCCAAACTCTAAATTAGTAGGTCTTATTTTGTGGATAAAAATTTCAAAAAGGCCTCAAGTTTGAGATAGTAAGACGCCAGTAAGCAGAGGCCGTACTCGTCTAGCAGGTTTAGTGTGACTTCCATGAACCACTGTGAAGTCGTGGGACACTGAGGACCACAGGAGCTCAGGCTGGGGCTGGGATTCTGGCTCTCCTTCTCCCCAACTGGCGACCTCAGGGCAGGACTCCAATGCAGGCAGCCTGAGTTGGGTTCAGAAGACTGCTGGAAGCTAAGTGAAACTACAAAGGAACAGAGGGTTGTGAACTTGGAACAACCAGAAGAGTGAAAGCTCAGTGGGGCTTTTCAGATGCCTTAAGTCTCAGCAACCTGGCCAGGAAGGATTCTCATGAAGATGGAATAAAAAATTAGAGGTGAGCTATTTATCACATGTGTCCTCAGAAAATTAAAACCCACTGAATCGGGACAGCAACAAATAACACAATTGTTCTTTGAAAATTACTTTGTTCATAATTTATAGGCGTGTAATAATTGTTATATTACTTGGTTATATATGTAATTCCAGCTCTCTATCAGGTTATGAAATCTCTGTTGGGTATGTTGGCTTCTCTTTGGGTTCTCTGCCTAAAACATTCCCTCAACCTTGCTTCGACCTGTCTCTTGTTGATAATACATCTTCCAAATCCAACCAACTGAAACTCTCTTCTCCAGCTCCTCTCCCAGATGCCTCTTCCTACCCTGCAGTCCTCTCCTGTCAGTAACTGGCAAGCAGCTAGTCTGTGCCATCCGTCTCTCTGAACCCGGCCTTCCCACACTCGGGTCTCTGGCCTTGCTCTCCCTTGTCCTTTAACTACAGACTTTTCTTCCCCGTAAAGCCCGTTCTGCCCTTGGTGCCTCTACCGTACTTTCTTCCCCCTTCCCCTCTTCTTCCTTTCTACTCAGCAGTGTCTTCATCCTCTTTCTTTCCCACCTTTTATTTTGCTAAACTCCTCTGACTGTTAATCATATGTACTTAAAATCTCTTAATTACAGCTTACAGATAACAGAATCAATTCCAGACTTCTTACTAGATCAGATCGATCAAGAATTTTTTGCAGTGAGGGTCCCAACTTTTCCTTCCACTGCTTTCTCCATTCTCATAACCCACCACTCACCCTCAACCCAAAGCTTCAAACTTCACACATTCTCCCAGACCAGCGGTTCTCAACCTGTAGGTCACGTCCCCTTTGTAATAATGAAAATACATCATGGCATTAGCAAGGTTGAGAACCACTGTCCCAGACTCTATACATCTCCCTTTTCTCACACTACCCTTTACTTTGTCTTCAGGCCTCACATTCCTAAATTTGGCAAAGTCCTACCCCTCCCAAAGGCTCTGGCTCTCCACAGCCTGCTGGCTGATATTCAGTCACCCCTTTCCACTTTCTTCCCAGGCCAGCCTTTTGCTGTACTAATATGCTTATCAGTTGGTCAGACCTATTGGTGAGTCAGGGGCATAGTACTGTCTTACGTTAGAAAGTATTTTTTCTGCCAGGTGTGGTGGCTCACGCCTGTAATTCTAGCTCTCTGGGAGGCTGAAGCAGGTGGAATGCCTGAGCTTATGAGTTCAAGAACACCTGAGCCAGAGCAAGACCTCGTCTCTAAAAATAACCAGGTTTTGTGGTGGACACCTGTAGTCCCAGCTACTTGGGAGGCTGAGGCAAGAGAATCACTTATGCCTGAGAGTTTGAGGTGGCTGTGAGCTGTGATGCCACGGTACTCTATGGAGGGTGACAAAGTGAGACTCTGTCTCAAGAAAGAAAAAAAAAAAGAAAAATATTTCCCCCCCAAAGAGTCTTCACCTTGCATGAAGTGGCAAGTACTCAAACATTTTAAATGTAATATTCTTGACAATTTGTATAAAACATATATTATTCTTTGCCAGATATCTAACCTTCATAACTCTATTATCATTTCATGAAGGGGAAATCCAATTTTCTTATGTAGACTAACTTGACTCTTTTCTAGGACAAGAACTTGCTGTGGTGTTTACAGAGTAAGCGATGGTCAGCACAAGACCGCAGGAACAAAATGACTTCTAGCACCTGACCACAGCTTCTGAGTTACAGAAGTGGGACCGGCTCACTGCAGAGGGGCTGGCCGACACAGCCACGTGAGAAAGCAAGGACAGTAAAATACTAATGGTGACACCTACAAGGCAGGTATGGGATTATTCGCTGTGAAATTTGTTTAACTTTTCTATGCCTAAAATTTCAACACAATGTTGGAGAATGCAACAAAATGTGTACAGACGATCACTATGTCATCTGGACTCTACCAGAGGATATCGGAGGACACGGGGAGGGTCGTGTCCATCAGAGTAACTGGTCATCCCCTGCTGCCTATGAACACAAGGCCTGGCACACAACAAATGCTTAGTAAATCAGTTCTGGTAAATGATCCAAACAAGTATGCTTTGGGACACAGTTTTACCGGCCCTCAGAGGGGCTCTGTAAGGATTAAGAGCTTTATCAAGCACACCTAGTACCTAGCATGGTGCCTGGCACACAGCCCACATTCAGTAGAGGTTATGGGAACACATGGGGCCCATGTGAAATACAAAGAAAAGAATGGTGACCGGCAGTTCTTCGAGTGACTCCCCAGCCGAGTAGTACATCTATTAGTTTATTCTACACAGGAAAAGATCACTTAAATTTCCAGAGAGTTCCAATGCCAAGACCTATTAATAGAGGAATTTTTAACCAATGCACTGAAGGTATTTCCTATTCTAGACAAAGATCTGTTTCCTGCAGATATATAAAAGAAAGGAGAAGAACACAGAAATGTTTCATCATAAAAGTCCGCAGTAGGCCGGGCAAGGTGGCTCACACCTGTAACCCTGGCACTCTGGGAGGCCGAGGCAGGAGGACCGCTTGAGCTCAGGAGTTTGAGATCAAAGTCAACAGTAACCCCTAATTCTTGGGACTTTTGGTACAAATGTTTTCTGTGCACAAATGGTGAGATCTCGATTTTTTTCAACCTGATTCTTGCTGATAACAAACTAAACTACAATGTCCTGGTTTAAAGATCCTTCAGCCTCTTGAAAAAGAGACCCAAATCCCCTTTGGTCTCCCAAGTGCACCCATCTGGATGCACAGTAATCCGCTCTGCTCCTTCTCTCTGGCGCCCACTCTGGGAGCCTCCTCCACCCTTTCCTTCCACCTTCTCTCTCAGTAATCCGTTCAGTTCCTTCTCTCTGGCGCCCACTCTGAGAGCCTCCTCCACCCTTTCCTTCCACCTTCCCTCTCAGTAATCCGTTCAGCTCCTTCTCTCCAGTGCCCACTCTGGGAGCCTCCTCCACCCTTTC
>NW_003852451.1:9054888-9059979 GCF_000181295.1 Otolemur garnettii
TCAGCTCCTTCTCTCCAGTGCCCACTCTGGGAGCCTCCTCCACCCTTTCCTTCCACCTTCCCTCTCTCAGTTCTGCTCAGCAGCGTCTTCACCCTCTTCTGTTCCATCTCCTTCTGGTACCAAGCTCCTCCTGACTCACTGTCCAGCAAGGAATTAAAAACTTTTCAATAGTGCTCACTGCCCTTGGGGTAAATTCATGTGTCTCCGACCAAGTCGCAGCTGAAAGGCCTCCAAGGTGTCAATCCCGACCGCTCTCTGGGGCTGACATACTCCACCTTCTGTGTTACCATGTCCCAGAAAGGCTCTTGGAAGACACTTTACCTAGAACAACTACCACACTTGGGAAAAAAAGTTTATTTTTAGGGGTGTTTATAAATGTTTATTTTCTCTTGCGTTCAAGTTTAAAATTTACCTTATTTATGGAAGAAGGAGAAGGAGAAGATGAAGAAGGTGGTGACTGACTGAGACCTTCAACCCAGCCAATCTGAGCCAAAATATCCACCTTAAAATGAAAAAGGCGCTCAGTGAACAGGAAGAAGAGTATGCCCACACTTTTAACTAAAACCAGCAAATTTATGGTAGGATTAAATTCCCCAGAAAACCCCAGCATGCCACTCACTCACGAACATCACATGCAGAAAGTTCCACCGCGTAGCGTTAGCAGGGGGTTACCTGCAAGGCCTTGTATGTCCTAAAGTCCGTTGCTTCGCATCATGATACAGTATGGCTGAAGCACTAAAAATAATTACAAGCAGCACAGAAAGAATGAACAACCATCATGCAAGTCACACGGTCGATGAAACGCCAGAGAAAAAATATCGCCAAGCATTTAAAAATGTTAATGTTTTGAACCTTGTGCTTTCAAAGTCACCAGACGTGTGAGAGTCCAGCCAAGATAAGCAAAGCCACCTAGTTGATTGGAAGCTAAACACAGAGACAAAAGTGAGGCCTACCCACCCCAGTTGAGGGCAACAGGACAGTCCAGCCAGTGTGCGAACTCCAGAGCAGAGGTCACCGTCTTTGGTGGATGCTCTGAGGTTCGGCCTGGCTTCCTAAGCATCATTTTTGTTAAGAAGAGGCAACTGACACATCCCACAAAGCCATCAATGGCCAAACTGCAAAAACTGCACCGTTGTTAAGAGGATGACTCTGAAGCCCAACTTCTAGGCTCAATCCCCAGTTCCACAACCAACTGTCCAGTAGGGACATCAGCACTGTCCATGGTACCTTCACACAGTGTTATGAGCACGTGCTTTTCAGAGACAACTCCCTCTTGTGAAGAGATATTACGTAGTGGTATTATTCTCATTTTATAAATCTAAAACATTTGATTTTGAAAATCAATTAATATACCAAGTGGACAATCAAGATGGTGTAACGGGGACTCAGTTTATGCTTCCACTTAAAACTAAAACTATGACAAAATATACAAAACTGTGTGTAGCTCACTGACACCAGCAATGGAGAACAGTGACTCTGGGATATAAGAACAAACAGGGTAAGCCCTAAGACTGGCCCTGGTTACTGGACCAGTAGAAAGACTTTCCAGGCCACGGATTAGGGATGGAGAACCCACACAAGGCCCGGTGGGCTCTGTGGTTTGAGGAGACAAAGCTGAGAATCTGGGGAGCAATACTGGAGAAGACAGAGCTATAGAGAGTGAGGGTTGGAGATCTGCAGAAGGTACTGCAGGCCTGAAGCTGGGTTGTGACCAGCACGTCATCTGAGGAAGCTGCCTGAGTCAGGGGAAGAACCACAGAAAAGAATTAAGAGAACAATCCCTCACATCAGGCTGTTCCCACCAGCCAGAATGGAAAACCTTATAGTTCATGGGATGCAGAGTATAATACTAAAAATGATACTAAATATCCCTAAACTAAATATTACTCTAGTTCCACTTAAAAAGCTTAAATACAAAAATGGGAATAATTAGACTGTTTCAAAGTAACTAAGTGCATCCCTGAACAAAGCTCAAAAACACGTATGGGAATGCAAATATATTCAGCATATGACAAGGTAAAAAATCACAAGGGCTGGCATTTGATAAAAAATTACCAGTCACGAAAAGAAGCAGGAGTACACCACCAATAATGAGGAGAGAAATTAATCAATCTAAGCTGACCCAGTAATGACACGGCTAATAGAAATTAGCAATATTTTAAGAGCAAGAAAGCTTTCAAATATTAGTGGGGGAGGAGATCCAGCCTGAACTGGCTTCCAAGGAGTGACGAAAAGCAGCACAAGGAAGGAGGGCCGCACTGACCAGGCCCTGTGTTCCACACACAGTAATACTGACGATATCCATGCTTAAGGAGGAAGTGTATTGACGTGTGCAGATTATTTTGAAATGCATCAAAACTTAGGTGTATTGAAAGATGGACAGAGGATAGGGATGTGAAAAAATAAGTTCTTCAAAATATTAGTTGTAACATCTAGGTGGAGGCGTATGGGTGTTACCTATAAAATTTGCTGTATTTAATCATAATTTCATAATATTTCATAGTACTTTCATAATAAAATATTAGAGAAAATAAAAAGACAAGACTACATTGAATCAATCTAAATCCACAGGTCCAACCTCATCTGTCACTATTTGAAGCAGCTATAAAATAACTTCTTACTTTGAAAACCGGCAATTAAAGAGAAAGGATTAGACATCTATCTAGAATTCTAATGAAAGTGGAACTCAAGGTGGCTAACTCGGAAGGGAAGTCCTATTTCATAGAAGCCAGCTCAGTAAATGTGGAAGGAACAGCACTGATTCCGGCAAGGATTATCAACAGAGGCAAACCATTACATAATTGGTTAGTAGTGCCAAATTAATACCAGAAAAATTAATTTCTGATCATAAGAAATCATAATTTCTGATCAATATATACAATACAATGGAGGCAAAAGACTGTCACCAACCTAACCCAGGGGTCATTCTGATCAGTAACAGTGGGCTGACAGACACTCTGTCTTCTGGTGTGAGAGAACATGAAATAGTCAATATATGCACCTATAAGATTCTTGCCTCAATCTTCGAGTCCATTAAGCCTTTAGGTATAATTTCCAATTTATGGGGAATACAAAGAATAAAGGAACTCCTTCAATAATACTACAAGGAACCAATCAGATGAATCCAGATGACAGGAATTCCACAGGACAACTGGCTAGGTCTGAATTTTAAAAAATGTGTAAAGAATAGAGACTGTGCCAGAGAAAAAGGGGATGGAGAGAGGTATAATCAGATGCAACGCTTGGTCACAAGACATTCTGCGCTTGCCGGGAAAATTTAAATTGGTCTGGATATTAGGTGAGATAGAAATTTACTGAAAAGGCAAAGAATATCAACTTAAAAAGTTTGCAAACTACATTTATTACCACACAAGATTTCATTCTGGTTTTTAAGTATAAATATAAAGTTCCTATTTACATTTGTGTGTACACCATATTCACACAGAGAAGACACACACCACAGTCAAATGCTGTGCAGCCGGGGGGGGGGGGATGCAATGCTTTTCTTTTTGCCAGTTTGAATTTTCTAATTTCCCACAAAGTCTTTGTACTGTCTCTGTAATAAAAGGTAACTTTAAGAACTGCTCTGAGAAAGCAAGAACACCAAAGAGCAACTGATGACCACAAAAACGATACCTTCTGGTTCTGTTATATTTTTCTTCTTATGTGACATCCTTGGGGAACCTGGACCAGAAAGAAGAAAACTCCTACTTCCGACAACCAAAAATGCACTAAATAAAGAGAACTAAAAGAATAAAAGCTTCCTTAAAATAAATGGATAATACGTGTATTAGCTTAGAGAGTCTACTTACGTTTTTAGTCCAAAGTCTTAAAATAGGTACCTTTATGTAAAGAATAGGAAGATGCTGTAACTAGCCAGCAAGCTGTTTCCAGGCAGACCTGCCTAATAAAAGTGAAACTGGCTTTTATGCACAATCTCCTGATGACAGGATGTGTGTGTAACAATGCTGACTGGCCAGCATCATAGCAGTTTTAAGGTTGAAAAAAAAAAAGACTTCGCTTTTGTCATTTGCTTCCAGTGAGACAAAACAAACCACTCACCTCTCATCTATGCAGTAAATTTCACCAGCATGTACAGCTGAAAGGTTCCCTGTTGAACAAGCTGCCTTGTGTACACATTAAGGATCTGTGATGAACACAGACAACCTCATGTGGTTTTGACTGCAAACAAATCCTCTCACAGGGGGATACGATCTTCCCTAAGAAGGCCCACTGCCAAGTAAAAGGGATCCATACAGGGACAAGAGCAGGAGAAAGAGATGGAAAGAACATTTTCAATAAGGCTGGCGAACAGAAATTCTCAACAGCATCATCAAACGTAGCAAGGTCAGGAGAGAATAAGCAAGTCTAATACTGTATCTTTCTGAAGGGTTCTTTTACTGGTTCCTTTTTAAAATGGATTACAAAACGGTGTAAAAACAGAGTTTTTTTTAAGAACTGAGAAAACAAAACGTAGTTCCCAACATAAAATTACTATGCCTTTCTTACCCTTAACCAAAGGTCACCATGTGAGAATCTCTGCACAGGACAGAGGTTACACCATATGCCCCAGATATCCACGGGACCTCAAGGGTTTCATACCCAAACTCATCTTCTCTAAGAGAATTCACTATTTCTGACTGGGCAGCACATCAGATGGTTGACAGCTGTCAGAACACAGCCCTCCCCAAGACAGGGGTTCAGGCTAAAGTCAAGTCTCAGTAACTCACACTACAGAGGACCTTCTGATGTGTCCATCACTAAATAAAAGTTATTCAAACACCCACAGAGCACTCTAATAGAGTATAAGGTCTCTGATAGGTTACTGGGAGTAAAAACAAAACCTTTGCTTATCAAGCTTCCCAATTTATAATATAAATAAGTAATGTAAGAGTCGTAATACATAGTGCTAAAAGAATCCAGAGGAAGGACAAAGGACAAGAAAGTAAATGGGGAAACAAACAAAAAGGCCTCAACAAGGAGCCAAATCCTGAAGGATGGGCAGACGCCAGGGAGATGGACAGAGTCACTCTCCTGTATCTAGGAGACAGCAGCCCACAGTACCCAGGGAAGGCCCACACCACTGTACAC
>NW_003852451.1:9060707-9062494 GCF_000181295.1 Otolemur garnettii
AGCAGCCCACAGTACCCAGGGAAGGCCGACCCCACTGCACACTCTGTGTCACTGGAGCCTCATCCATACACATAAAGATAAGGCAGGTCGGGAGGCCGCAGGGAGGCATCATGGACACAGAAGCAAGGTTGGAAAAGAATCTAGTCCAACTTCACACTCAGATGATTTCTCGTATTTTTTAATGCAATAGTTGGGTGTCTGCTTGTGTAACTCTGAGACACAGCGACTACCTCCCAGGACAAGCCTTTTGACATGTGAATCAAGGCTGCAGTGAGCTATGATCATGTGAATGCACAGTGAGATATTCTGTCTCTTAAAAAAATAAATAGAATAAAAAGCAGTGATCTTACTAAGAGGTTTCTAAGGTCTATATTTAGATATTAAGAACCTTTTCAGAATCAAGGCTATGATATACTTTAAATACCAATAACTGGGGGAAAACAAGACCAAGACTACTATGAATACTTTCTTTTTTAAACAATGTCTGAGATTAAGGGCCATCAGCTGGTGAATTCCTTCTAGTGGTACAGGCTCTACATGAAATGTTCTTGAAACTGTAAAATGTAACTGATAACTCATAACAATCAGCACTAAAAACCTCTGTCTTTTTCTTTCTAAATATATTATGATGGCTGTCCTCATCTAGATGATACAAAATCTGTATGTGAATTAGAAAACAAGGAGAGTTTGATTCAGTTTTTGAGTATTCTTCAATAAATTTTCAATACACTTTGTATCTGTGTGTTTAAATACGAGAAAGACAACGTAACCTATGCCGACGAGCCTGCTTAGAAAACAATCACACCTACATATCTGCACAGCTCAACTGACCCTTGTGTGACTGTCTCATCCTTTATTTGGTCAGTCCCCTGCTAACAGACAGTTACATCCCAGTTTTCTGTTGATATAAACAATGCTACAGTGAACTTTCTCACCCAGAAATCTGTTCTGAGAGCAGATCTAAAGGATGAACTCAGAATTGTGGAGTCAGAAAGAATATACACTGTAAATATTAATATATGGTGTTTGGCCCCCACAGCTTCAGATTCTCCTTCACCAGCTTGGCCTGAGAGTGCCTACCTGCCCACTAGGTATTTTCTTCACACTAGGTATTTTAAACATGTTTGAATTCTTCACCAGTTTGATAGAAGAATCTCAAAATAAGCATGTTCCCAAGTTTAGTGACTATCTGTACTTTTTACTCAGTGAATGATCTGTTACACTCTGGCCTATTTCTTCTCCTCAGTTGTTCACCTTTTTCTTACAAATGTGTAGTTCTCTGTATATTAATGGAACGAACCTATATGTGTCCCATGATAGAAATATTTTACCTTGTTTAGTATTACTTTTTGATGTAAATGTATCAATTCTCTTCATAATGGCTGTTAGACACAGGCTTAGAAGGACAACCCATATGCCAAGGTTATTACCCAAAAAAAGCTGTCTATATTCTTTCTAATTATTTTTAAAAAACCAGCATTATAATTTCTAAATTAAACTGTTCTAGTCCATTTACAGAATAACACATTATATTCCTTTCACATTTATAATTCTAGTCCAAACTGTAGCAAGTGACTGGTCTGTTTCTGCTGATAATGGGTCCTCTCACCGATACAAAGAACCATCACTATGGTCATGGTAATGACCTTCTCCACGCCAAGTACTCACTTCTGTGATTGCTCAGTAAGAATCCTAGATCCAGGCTCGGCGCCTATAGCTCAACTGGCTAAGGCGCCAGCCACGTACACCTAAGGTGGCAGGTTCGAATCCCCAGCCCGGACCCGCCA
>NW_003852451.1:9062670-9070008 GCF_000181295.1 Otolemur garnettii
AAAAAAAAAAAAAAGAATCCTAGATCCAAAGGGTACCCTACACAATCTGAAATTAGGAGTTTAAAAAAAAATAAAAGAAAATGCTAGATTTCATGTTAAATTACAAATTTATCAATTAATTACTGGGATGTGTAGTATAGACAAAAAATGCAAAGGAAGGGTCAAATAAATAAAAAAGCAGCAAGCTCAAAGTAAATTACTAAAGGGATTCTTCCTTAAAAGTATGTGATTTGGCTCAACTCCTGTGGCTCAACGGCTAAGGCGCCAGCCACATACACCTGAGCTGGCGGATTTGAATCTAGTCTGGGCCAGCCAAACAATAATGATGGCTGCAACCAAAAAATAGCCGGGCGTTGTGGCGGGCGCCTGTGGTCCTAGCTACGTGGGAGGCAGAGGCAGAGGCAGGAGGCAGGCTCAAGCTCCTGCTTGAGCCCAGGAGTTGGAGGTTGCTGTGAGCTGTGATGCCACAGCACTCTACCCAGGGTGATATCTTGAGGCTCTGTCTCAAATAAAAAATAAATAAATAAATATGTGATTTAAAGAAAAAAAATACAACACTCAGAAAGTTGGATAACCAGCAGCTGAATGTGGGTGGGGCTTTAATTGGGCTTGTGGGAAGGGGGCCAAACTTGAACTGATGCTGGGAAGAGCAAACAGGTACTGGGTGGTCCGGAGTTGGCACAGTGGACAGAGCTGAGGGAGTGCACCCTGTGGGGCATGGTGGGTGAGGAGAAGCCTGGCTTCACCGAGGTGCTTCCCCTGAGAGACAGCACATGCCACAGTGTGTAATCAAAACATCCCAACGAGCACATCCCTGGAACAAACATACTATTTCCCTAATGACATTCAGAAAATAAAAGAATGAGCAAAACCTAATTGTAGGATTTTTAACAGCCAGCAACTAATAATGGTCTGGTTTCTTACTCTGACATCATAATTATGGCCTATTTAAATTGTTCTCATATCCCAGATAACAAAGATCAGAGATAGATGCTAAAAATATTTTTACTTGATTTAAATTAAATTCAAATGCTCAAATTAATTATGAAGATGCTTTTGAATTTGTTAATTCTAGTATCAGTTTATTTTTTATTTGTCTTCAAAAGATTTGGTTATATTTAACATCAGATTGGATTAGTAAAATCCGAGTTTAAAAATAACTATCTAATAAATAACCTGGATGAAAAAAATTTAAACTTATTAGTTTCTCTAACTACATTTAAAATACTAAGGGAAGTACTTCATAACAGAACAAGACTTGCACCTGATTTTGTACTCATTAGCTGAAGTGTGTCAACCTCTCCTGACACAATGGCTGAAGTAGGTCCTCTACAATAAAATGACTTTCTAAGTTTGTTTCCTTTCCTTGTTCTATGATCACCTTATTATAATTCCCTTTTAATGTAAACCCCTTTCATGGATGTTTTGGTGTAACCTGCTGAATTACAACTGGGTTGACTTTGCTCCCAGGAGATTCTTGGCACTATCTGGAGACATTTCAGTTGTCACACTGAGAGGGTGCTGCTGGCTTGTGGCCAGAAGGCTGCTGAACATCTTGTAGTGCACAGAACAGCCCCCAAGTAAAAAAGTACCAGGCCTCAAATGTCCCTAGTGCTTAGGCTGAGAATCCCCAGGAAAATGTCAATTAAGACACATTAGCATTTCTACACATTTCATAGTAACCTTTGACCACTGTCCTCAAGTACAAAGTAACAAAATATAGAACGTGCTCTTCAACTACAGTGATCATCTTGCCTCTGAATTTTAAATATCCAGGTCAGACTAATTTTTAATTCAGGATGTCCACAAAAAGTTATTTTAAAATGTATAAAATCTGCAGTTACTATATGGTAATATATTTAAAACTCTCTTGGAAGGTTAAGATAGAGAGATCATTCTGTAAGCAAATAATTATAAATGATATAAGTATTAGGTTTAATATAATTTAAAAATCTTTAAAAACTATCAAGAAATAACATTTCGGCTCGGCGCCTATAGCTCAACCGGCTAAAGCGCCAGCCACGTACACCTAAGGTGGCCGGTTCGAATCCCCAGCCCGGACCCGCCAAACAACAATGACGGCTGCAACCAAAAAATGGCCGGGCGTTGTGGTGGGCGCCTGTGGTCCCAGCTACTTGGGAGGTGGAGGCAGGAGACTAGCTTGAGCCCAGGAGTTGGAGGTTGCTGTGAGCTGTAATGCCACAGCACTCTACCCAGGGGGACAGCTTGAGGCTCTGTCTCAAAAAAAAGAAAAAAAAAAAAGAAATAACATTTCCTAAATCCCATTTATGTTTAAAGATACAGGCAGCAACAGTATTTTGAGCTCTATCTCTTCAGTTTTCCTGTCACTCATGCAGAAAATCATTCAGTGATAAATGAACTAGACAAATTCATCTAAACTGGTCAAATTTTAATTAAAAATAATATAAAATTTTAACTGTATTTTGCTCAAATTACTCCACTATTCTAAGTTTTCCAGAAGTCACGGAGAGAGTGTGAGGTGCGGAGTGCCTGGATCTGCCAGTGACTGTTACATGCACTGCTACCACCTGCACGGTGAGGGGCTGAAGCCACGTGCCAAGGTCAGAGAATGCATTTCCTGAGCCAGAGAGGCTTTGACACTGACCTCAACAAGACTCTTTTCTTCTTTCCATGCTTATACTGAGCGGGTATTTACAACTTCTGAGGTCTATGCTTGTATCATGACAGACTTCCACAAACAACTCTCAATTAACACCCTACATTTTCTCTTATAATCAATTTTTTTCCTCATTCTTTTTTTTAAGCGTTTTCAATATAATCAATTTTTAAAACAAGTCAACAAGTGAGTTCTTTGTTAAAACCCAAAAGAAATGCACAAAAAACACTTTAAAAGCTACTTGTTTATGCTTTCAGGCAATGGCAACAGCTATAAGCATCACTCACTTTCACAAACAGGCTTTGTTCTTAGTACAGCAGCCAGAATCGATATCAGACATACCTGGTTATTGCTGTTGGCAGCTGAAGAATTGGCTTGCGCTGTACTTGCTGAGAGGGAATCAAGGAAGGCTTGGTCAGCCACTGAATTTCCACAAGAAAACCGATCTTTTCCATCATTGGGTAAAATCTGAATAGCAGAAAGAACCATAATCATTTTCATTGGTTAGGGACATTTCAGAAAGTCTCTCTCAAGGGCAAGCAAGAATTTTCATCTACTATGGAAAAAGGGTATATTCTTCAATGCCACACATTTCCCGCCAAGCACTTTGGCAGCATTCCACATACTTTGATAAGTTGTGTTTTCATTTTTATTTAGTGCAATTTTTAAATTCCTTATGAGAGTTCTTTGATCCATGAGTTATTTCAAAGTGTGATGTTTATTGTAACTGGATTTTCCAGTTATCTTTTTGTTACTGGTTTCTGGTTTATCACTGTGGTCTAACAGCAGACATCACAGGATTTCACTATGCTGACATTGTGTTTCATGGCTCAGAATGCGGCCTTGGGGAACGTTCCCTGTGCGCTTGAGAAAAATGTGTATTCTGCTGTTTGATGAAGAAGCCTATTTATGTCCATTATTGGACCTTACCTATCAATGGTGGTGTTGAGTTCAACTATGTCTTTGCTGATTTTCTGCCTGCTGGATCTATCTTTTTCTGATAAGGGGGAGATATATTCTTAGAAGATAAGCAAACCCCAAAATGCCTGCAGTAAAGACACCGTTCTATAACTAAAAAGAATTCTAGAAAATGCAATTACTGCCAATATCAATCCTCAGATTTTTCTCAAAATTGTCAATTTTCAGACTTCCTGGAGGCACAGCGTACACAACTAAACAAGATGTAAACATTAAGACCTGTGGACTGAGTCCAGGAGCCTGTGACCCCTCTGCAGCTGTATGGAAAAGGTTGGGGTGTGTACTTAGGCCCACATTCCTGAAGGAAAGTATGGATTTCACTAGATTCTCCAGAGGTTCAAGACTCCCCGCCCTTCGTTCTCAATCAACTACAACAGAAAGACAGCAAGGTCCCGGGTAAACGTCCTCCTGGGGCATTCCTTCTTGGAAATTCTTGCTCTACCTGCAATTTTGTTGACAGAGCATTGGACAACCTTAATTTCTTTCTACCACACGATGACACAGGTCACTGAGCAGCACACTCAGCTTGAGTGACTTACATGGCACCAGCAGGGGGCGCCAGGCGGCTGACCCAGAGGCTTGTCGGCCCAGAGGGCGGCCCCAGGTGCCTCAGGTGGTCAGGTGAGTGTCCATTCAGTGCCTGCACAGCTGCCTACCACAACAGAACTTAAACCAGGCAGTTCTCAAAGAAACTCATGCAAGATACCCTTCTGCTTATGAAAAGGGGGGAAGAAAGTGAGAGGTATATACTTAAAAAAAATCAATTTAAACTTTGTGAATCAATTGTACAACAAGCAATATTGTAGGCAGCAGCTATTATACAATATTAGTAAAGGAAAAATAGGAATTTTATTCAGAATAATTAAAAATGCTACTCTCAGAAGGAACAATTTAAATATTTGTAGTCATTCTTAGGAGCTTGGGTCTATACGTATTTATTTTTATTTTTTGAGACAGATTCTCACTATGTTGCCCTTGGTAGAGTGCCATGGCGACACAGCTCACACCAACCTCCTTCTCGTTTAAAGGCTTAATCGATTCTCTTGCCTCGGCCTCCCAAGTAGGTAGGACTATAGGTGCCCGCCACAACGCCTGGTTATTTATTTATTTGTTTTTTTGGTTGCAGTCGTCATTATTATTTGGCAGGCCCAGGCTGGGTTTGAACCCACCAGCTCTGGTGTATGTGGCTGGCACCTTAACCGCTGAGCTACAGGTGCTGAGCTGGTAATATTTTTCTTAATTCTGTTTCAATGCAGCTTCCACATTTTATATAACCAACATTTATTTCCTTTACAATGGAAATTTTATTTTACAAAAAGTTGCTATCTTCCAGTCTACCCTATAAGTTGATCATAAAAAGAAGCTCCACAGAGATCAGCTGTAACTAATAAATGACAGCAGGTCCTTACTTCCACGTAGTCTGTGGGAACAAGCCCTCGCTCTCCTTTGCTGTTTCTTCCTTCCAGCCATCCTCCGCCAACATCCTAATAAAGTCACCAAAAAAAGAGAGAAAGAGATTATAGGGAATTTCCTGCAGTGATTTTGCTTTGAGCATTGTTATACGTACAAAAGTAACATTAACATTTGTATTTCTACAGAACTAATACTGTTCAAAATTTTAAGTTCTTAAATGTTCTCTTTATTCCCAAAGATGATGCTTTAAAATGTTCTCTTTATTCCCAAAGTTTAATAAGAAAAATTAAACTTCAACAATAAGTGATCAAAGATTGAAAAATAACCTATTACTAGATTACTATCTTCTATAATTCCTTTCTGTTTACTAGCCTGTGGTAGATGACAAAGTGGCCAGCAGGTCCAATTGTCAAGCAGCAGAATGTGTGACCCTATTCCCGAACTCTCTGGTGAACAGAATCAGGTGGAAATAAGCCCAGCGCATTCAGAGCCTGGCCTCCAGGGCCTCTTCACACTTCAGCTTAATCTTTTGGAACCCAAGCCACCATATGGATGAATTTGGGTTGCTAGATGATGACAGAGATAAGGCCCAGTTTCCCTGCTGCCCGTCCACAGGGGAGGTCATCTTGGGGCTGCAAGGGTTAGCAGGGTTCAGGGCTTCAGGTGACTGAGGATCACGGGCAGCCCAGGTAAGCAGAATCATCCTCCTGACCTGGAGATTCCGGTCTGTTACTGGCCTAAACCACTAAGTTTTGTGACTGTTTATTATGCACGAAAAGCTAAATGATCCCTGGTTCCCTAGTGCTTCTGGGTAAATAATATCAATAAACTAAACAATGAAGTAGAACTCTATATCAGGATTCCCATTTTTCAATTTATTATCTTGGCAAAAGTCCTACTTTCCCCCCTTAAAACACTAAAGAGTTTTCTTAAGTTTATAAATAGCATTCTTATTAGTTCATAATTATCTGAATCTGGATAACCACATTCTTTTAAAAAATCATTTTAAGCCATGACTTCATCACTTTTACCACAACAGCAACTTGAAGATGATACGATTTTACTAAGAAAATGAAGGTGAGTAGATGTAAGAATATGTTAATCTACTCCTATGGTTAAAAATGGAACCTATCTACCTGTGTGCACCTAGCCTGTTAGCTGAAGTTACTTTATGTACTTGTTCTATCCAGTGACACTTTTGTATCTAAAATTATAAAACTAGTTTGTCTAAATACTTTCCCTATGAAGAAACGACCATGGCCTCTGGGTTCCTTCTCCTTCCTTGATCTTCGTGCCACATCACGCTCACCGCTCCCCCCACAGCCGGTGGGGGTGGAACATCTGCACCCCCCGCCCCTGCTCTTCAAGAGCATCCTCAGCCTTCCTGTACCTTCCTCGACCTGCTTACTCTTACTGAAACACAGCCAGGGAACCCACCCAGCTCCTGGCCTAATCTCTGGTTCTCCATTTCCAAGTTTAAATGGATGCAAAGCTGTAAGGCAGGGTTCACTATTATCCTTTCCACTTGACATACCTATACCCCAAATCATTTAATCCTTCCAAAGAAGTTCCTCTGCCTGACTTACATACTTCAACCACCCTACCATTCTCTCAGGTGCAAAGCCAAACACTTCAGGGATCCTAGACCCTTTTCCCACCAATAATATTTAATCAAGCACCATGTCGCATGAACCCGACTCCCTCAGCCTCTGGTGTCTATCTCCTTTCAACTCCACTGCCCCTGCCCAAAGCCATGTCCCCAGACTCTAGCCACACCAACTTCTTCTATATACCCCACCAGATTAATTTCTGGCAAGTGCAAATCTCATCACATCATCTCCTTATGACAAAATAGGTTGGTTTTTATAAAAACTAAAACTCTTAAATGAATCCGCCGCTTACCAAATGAAGCCCAAATTGACAGCCTGGGCCCCAGGTCTGTGTGAGCTGGTTCTCAGAGCCTGGGTCTTAGCCTGCTTCCCACTGGTACATGTGTACCCCGTCCTCCTGGGACTCTTTTTATGTGTAAAGAGAAGAAAAGCAGATGCTTCAAGGCCGAATAGCTGTGGCTCTGACTCCTTGTTCTGCCATTTATAAGCAGAATGATCTTGGGCAAGTTATTCACTCTACGTCTCATTATTCTCACTTGGAAAACAGAGATTAACAGTACCTTCTTCACAGAGTTCAGGGGAAAATACATTAAAGAATATGCTTACTGGCTCGGAGCCTATAGCTCAATGGCTTGGGCACCAGCAACATATACCAGAGCTCATGGGTTTGAACCCAGCTGGGGCCTGACAAACAACAAT
>NW_003852451.1:9071715-9083466 GCF_000181295.1 Otolemur garnettii
GCTATTTTTTGGTTGCAGCCATCATTGTTGTTTGGCAGGTCCAGGCTGGGGATATGAACCCGCCACCTTAGGTGTACGTGGCTGGCGCCTTAGCTGGTTGAGCTATAGGCGCCGAGCCTAGACAGGACATCTTTCATGACAATAAAGAAAGTAGGAAGATGGTATTTTTTTGTTTTGTGGCAGAGAGAGTGGGGGTGGACTAATTCTAAGAGGGAAGGCCAAAAAGGGAACCACATGAGCAAGAGGGCAAGTCCTGAGAATCCAGGCCGTGTGAGAGTGTGTGTGTCTGTGCACATGCACAGGGAGGCTGGCCAGGTGAGAGGGGACCAGGTGGTGGGGCAATGACTTGAAGACCTACAGCTGACGGCAGCTTTCAGTCCACTGGAGAGGAGTGACATGGTCAGACGAACATTTTTAGACAGACCATGAACTTGAAGCGCAGGCCAGTGAGGAAGGTGCACAGACCAAGTAAGATGAGAGCTTAACTCAGGGTGCTGGCACCAGGACAGAGTAGAGAGGGCAGGTTAGGTGTGAGCAATATTTAAGAGACAAAATCAATGGCTTTACATGACTTAGCTGAGGTGACTGAATGGATGGGACATCAACATAAAAACGAAGAGATGGGGAGTCTGAAGTGCTTGTGAAAAACTAAGTAAATTATCCAGCTGTGATTGGCACACACGCTGACGCCACTCTGGGGTTTGTGTGATGCAGTCTGGCTGCAGATACAGATTTAAGATCATTAGCATATACGTGCCAATTTAAAAACCCTGATTATGTAGCCTAAGGAAACGGGCTGGCGGGAACACCAACACTCACAAGGCAGAACAGACAGGGGACCCAAGAGGCCGGCCAGAGGCCAATGGAGAGGCAGGTTGATACGTCCTACAGTCTCAGGTGCAATAAGGAGCCCATGGAAACATCCAGTAAGAAGAACAGGCACAGGGGCAAGGGCAAGGGCAAAGTCTTCTATTTTTTCTTTCTTTCTTTTTTTTTTTTTTTTTAGATAGAGTCTCACCTTGTCGCCCTTGGTAGAGTGCCGTGGCATCACAGCAACCTCAGACTCTTGGGCTTAAGCGATTCTCTTGCCTCAGCCTCCCAAGCAGCTGGGACTACAGGTGCCTGCCAGAACGCCCAGCTATTTTTTTGCTGCAGTTGTCATTGTTGTTTACCTGGCCTGGTCTGGGTTCAAACCCACCAACCTTGGTGCATGTGGCTGGCACCATAACCTCTGTGTCACAGGCACAGAGCCCAAGGTCTTCTATGTTTGAGTCTCCAAGGTCTCTAGCCTAGGAATGCGCCCACATTAGTGAGAGTGACTGTAGGGAGAGAGGACACAGAACGGGGTCTGCACAGGGCGGGTGCAGACTGAGGTGTCTGTCCAGTGTCACAAAAGTCAGCCAGGTGAAGAGAGAGTGTAAGACGGCGTTAAACTCTCCTCAGTCTGCAGCTATAATACGGAACTCTCCACTCCCGCTTGGCTCCCTTCCCATGAATGCCTGCAATGAAATACTAGTAATTGATACACTATTCCTTAAAACCTTATTTCAAATGAGGTTCACCTTATAATTTTGCTACATAATGAAGGATGCTTAACACTTAACAATAAAGTTACACGCAAAAAGGACAACTGCATATACTGAGATAAACATCACACAGAAGTAATGGGGAAAGCTGACAGGAGCTTGGGCTAAGGTGAATAAAACAAAAAGAAGAATATCATGTTTGCCTCTGAGCTTCCTGGCAACACATGTCATAAAAGAAATCCAACAGTCTATAATGCTTTATGAAAGAAAACATGCCACATCTCCAAGAAAAAACCTGAGATGAAGGCTCCCACGGCTGCTCGCCAGAGAAGGCAGTGACACCCTAGTTATATATGCAGCCATGCATCCGTCTTTACACTGGAAGATGTGTTCATATGTGAGTGTACTTTGAGAATGTGCAAATCTATGTATATACACACCTGTTCAAACAAGGTTTCCTAAAGATGCAGAAATGCCTGTTACCCATGTAGTTATTTCTTATTTGAATAAAAGTTGAAACAATAACTTCTAATTCAGCAAAGTTAACACACTGGTAGCTGGTCTAAGAACAAACCACTTTCTTTTTTCTTTTTTGAGATAGTCTCACTATGTTGCCCTTGGTAGAGTGCTGTGGGTTCACAGCTCACAGCAACC
Organism: Otolemur garnettii; assembly: GCF_000181295.1. NCBI lineage: Eukaryota > Metazoa > Chordata > Mammalia > Primates > Galagidae > Otolemur > Otolemur garnettii. The sequence continues at coordinate 9,073,896 of NW_003852451.1, forward strand.
TCCAACTCCTGGGCTTCAGCGATTCTCTGGCCTCAACCTCCTAAGTAGCTGGGACTACAGGCGCCCGCCACAATGCCCGGCTATTTTGGTTGCAGTTGTCATTGTTTTTTAGCAGGCCCGGACCAGGTTTGAACCCGCCAGCCTCAGTGTATGTGGCCAGCACCCTAACCACTGAGGGAGCTTCGGGTGCCCAGCCGAACATACCGCTTTCTGATGATCTAATCTGGTTTAAGGAGAAAGCTTGGAAAAACAATGACAGTGATCAATAAGCAATTCAGGAAGATCAGCACCACATCTTAATACTCAGACACAGCATTCTGGTTCCAGGAGAAAGCAAACTGAACCGTATGCCAGAACTTTAGGCAGCCTCTCCTCCCCAAATTATAAATATTTAAGAAAAAATAATAAACATACTGAAAAAAGATGTAAAATAAAGAGACAAAGTCAATTACAGACTCAGCTGTCCTGGAAGGACTTAGCTCTCCTCAATGTTTATAGACTAGCTGCTTAGTCCTCCATCAATCCTCATAAGCAACGAGAAAATCATTCACATGGGGTTGAATAATCAATTTACAAAAAAAGTAAAATATTAAAAGTAACTCCATAAATCAGATTTAAATGTAGAGTTCTCTTACCGGATTTGTAATTGTGATGATTTCTCCTTCATTGACCGTCAGTTCATTATTTCCAGGTTCAGCAGCAAAATCATACATAACCCGAGCCTGTTGGTAATGGAGGCAAAAGAGGAAGCCACAGATGTAAACAGAGCAGTAAACACCAAACTCTCCCAAGTTCGCTCGGTAAACATGCTGGGTTGAGCATGACAGTGGCTGTGGTTGTTCTGAAAAAAGGAAGACTGGTCCCAAAACAAGTCATCAGCCACACTGTGAAGAAAACCCCAGCGGTGACAGCTCCCGTTCTCTTTTAGCAGAGGTGGTTTCCAGCAGCTGCCCACACTGCATTTAGAGATCAGCCCTACAAAAAGTAACTCAAAACACACCTATTTCACTAACAAAACAACAAAAACAGTAAGCCCTACAGATAACTGTTCATTCTGGGACTACTGGCAGGAACTGAAGACAGGCACACACACGTATAAAAGATGCATACGTCTTGACAGACTCCCTGGCTATCAAATGCTTACTACTCCTTACCTAGAACTAGCCACTGGGATGAACTTGGATAATGCAGCATCCCTGGCCACATTAACTCAGAAACTTAAGACATGGGTCCACTCTTATGCTATTATACCTTCCCCCGTATTATAACTTACATGGGGCACTGTCTGCTTGTCAGGTTACCAAGATAGCTGTGGTTTTCAAGCTTTTCCCTGAAAGGAAATGTTGATTTCATATAAAACAGACTAACGACTAGTGCTAGGTGAGAAGCTACTCCTTCAGCCTCTCCCTGAAAGGATCCTTCAGACAGCAAGCCAGAACCATGAGTTCCTTACACTGCCACGCTCACATTCCTGATAACCACAGTTGTAAAAAACATACATGTATAAAATGTTTATATGTATCTTTATAATATATAATAACTATATATACTTTTTTGGGTTTTCTTTTTTTTGAGTCTTACTTTGTCACCCTCGGTAGAGAGCTGTGGCATCACAGCTCATAGCAACTTTAAACTCTTGGGCTCAAGAGATTTTCTTGCCTCAGCTAAGAGTAGCTGGGACTACAGGTGCCCTCCACAATGCCCCGCTATTTTTAGAGACTGGTCTTAAACTCCTGAGCTCAAGCAATCCACCTGTCCAGGTCTCCAAGAGTGCTAGGATTACAGGCATGAGCCACCCCACACTTGGCCCCTTAACTATCTATACTTTAAAATCCATTTCAAATTCTTTTTTTTTTTTTGAGACAGAGCCTCAAGCTGTCCCCTGGGTAGAGTGCCATGGCCTCACTGCTCACAGCAACCTCCAACTCCTGGGCTCAAGCGAGTCTCCTGCCTTCACCTCCCAAGTAGCTGGGACCACAGGCGCCCGCCACAGCGCCCGGCTATCTTTTGGTTGCAGCCGTCATTGTTGTTTGGCGGGTCCGGGCTGGGGATTCGAACCCACCACCTTAGGTGTACATGGCTGGCGCCCTAGCTGGTTGAGCTATAGGTGCCGAGCCATCCATTTCACATTCTAAACAATTGTCTTTCATGGACTATCTCCCAGAAATCCATCCAATAAAATGATGATCACATGTGTCTAGGAAACATGGTTTGCTTAGAAAGTACTTTATCCTAAAAGGCAAATTCCAGTTTACCTATAGGCTAGTCAAACAGGACTAACGGCACTGCATTAACTTAACAAATATTTACTGAGCACCTACCATGGGTGAGAACTCACAAAACTCTGCTTGCCACTGTCCTTGTGTACTTGCTTCCTGATGCCTGAAAATCCTTTGCAGGATTAAGGGATTCACTTCTAGTGACAAAAGATTGGGGAAAAACCCAAATACTATTCTGAAATACATAAATACCATGGGTGAGAACTCACAAAACTCTGCTTGCCACTGTCCTTGTGTACTTGCTTCCTGATGCCTGAAATCCTTTGCAGGATTAAGGGATTCATTTCTAGTGACAAAAGATTGGGAAAAAACCCAAATACTATTCTGAAATACATAAAAAATAATAATATGGACTGATGGACAAATATGTGATGTAGCAGGTACTGTAAAAATTTACATATTTTATTATTTTACATAATCTAGAGGGTGGCTTTACGGTGTTCAATGGAAAATCGTTCCAACTTTTTTACACGTTTGGAATTTTTCCTGATAAAATGTTGGAGAGAGGCAAATGGTAGCGCAGGGTCTGTCCCATCAGAGGCGTCCTTCTGCTCCGTGAGAGCTGGGAGGGGAGCAGAGGGCAGGCCAGGGCAGGGCAGGCCAGGGCAGTGCAGTCTTCCTGAGGTCTTAGCTTAGGAAGCCAGCGGGGGTATTTTCCTCACCCAGCTGCAAAAGCAGATACAATGCTGCTTGTCATGTGGTGGAGTATTTTTTAAAAACATTGTCACATCAACCTCAATCCTCCAGCCAGGAGATAAATGGTGCTCTGCTGGAAGGAAGTGGGTGTCCCCCTGGAGAGGAGCCCAGTGTGCCAACAGCCAAGCTCCCTGTGGCAGTGGCACAGAAACCTGCTGTTTTATTATCGTTCTTTAGGAATCCTGCTTTCATTTTTTTATAAACCCAGCTAAATCCAATTCATTCACTTCCAAATACAGAATACCTAAGTCTCTTGTTTATTAACTTGTAATGTAGCTAGAAGGAATGTGACTGGGCTGTGCCTGTGGCTCAAAGGAGTAGAGGGCCGGTCCCATATATCAGGGGTGGCGGGTTCAAGCCCTGCCCCGGCCAAAAACTGCGCAAAAAAAAAAAGTCAAAAATAAAGAACCAGACCCCATGATTGCATTAATGTACACAGCTATCATTTAATAAAAAAAAGAAAAAGAAAAGAACCAAGAAACTCCTTTAAACATTTAAACCACATTTAAATGTTAGTGCCACTCACTCCCTGCTGCGGTATGAATGGTTTTGACGCCTCCAAAGCTCATGGTGACACTTAGTCCTCAAGCAGCAGTGCTGGGACGTGGGACTAAAGAAGGCGTTTGGGTCACCAGGTCTCTGCCCTCATGAATGCATCAACACCACTATAAAGACTCGTGGGAGCAGGGTCGACCTCTGCCGCTCTTCTGCCACGCGAGGCACAAGATTCCACCCCTCAGAAGACAAAGCGTTCAAGGTACCATGTGGGAAGCAGAGACCAGGCCCTGACCTGCCAGCACCTTGAACTTCCCAAGCTCTGGAACTGTGAGAATACATTTCTGTCCTTTACAAATTACCCAGTCTTTGGTCTTCTGTTACATACAGCAGGACGAAACAGATGAAGACACTCACGGAAAAATGTTATAAACATTCTAGGTTTACTTAAAATACTGAATTAAGACTTATAAAAAAAAAAACCAAGATGCTTCGTAGAAATAAGAAGAGAGAATAATTTTGAAGAACACAAAGATTTAAGAAGCTTATCTCCAGATAAGCATAAGGTGACAACAGAAAAACAATGACCCTTCAGCCTAGAGAAGCAGCAGCTTCCTAAGACTAGAACCGTTAGCCCTGAAAACCTCTGGGACCAGCTCCCAGCACCTACCTCTCATCCTCCCTGTCCTTGCGCTTGGCTTCCACCTGTCTCTCTCTCTTCCCTTTACCACTCCCCACTTTTTCCTCGTCTGCCACTGACAAGCAGAGACACTGACCTCAACCCCAACTGCCAATAAGTCTATTCTGTATGTGGCCTTGAAAAAAGTCTACTTTCCTATACTGCCTTTTCCAATGTTAGCTGTAACAAGAAATGACTCTTCAATTATCTTCAAGAGCTAAATTTCTACATAGTTTCTGGTCAGTAGGAAACTATACAGGGTGGCCATAAAGTTCATGTGTAATTTTAAATCGCATGACTTTTTTTTCCCCCAGACAGAGTCTCTCTCTGGCACCCTGAATAGAGTGCTATGAAATTGTAACTCACAGCAACCTCAAGCTCTTGGGCTCAAGCAATCACCTTGCTTCAGTTTTTCTACTTTTAGTAGAGGCAGGGTCTCACTCTTGTTCAGACTGGTCTTGAACTCGTAAGCTCCACTCGCCTCAGCTTCCCAGAGTGCTAGGATTACGGTGTGAGCCACTGCACCTAGCCAACTGCACACAAACTTACAGCTACCCTGTATGTTCAACACACGGTTAACCACAATCTCTTCAATAGCAGCTTCAAACAGTGTCATAGGTAGTGTGAATGGCTAGCAAATGTCAATCTTATATGCCTGTTCCATTAACTACTAATTTAGTTACTGGTAAAATAAACATCAGCAGATTCAGACCTTTCCAACTAAATGCTCTGGACACTGAAATACTGAGTGTGCCGCCCACAGCTGTCCGCTGTGTGCACAACCCTTTGTCCGTAACACATTCTTCCTTTTCTGAGAAGACATTATGGAAATATTCCTTCCTTTTTACCTCTCTTGTAGACATCTGTTATTTCGTATGTCCTACATCCTTTCCTTCTGGAAACTGGATAATCAGAACTCTTTTCTCAGAGTTCTTTGATACCAGAGCTGAGGAGCTCATCTTTCTCTCTGGGACTGCTATCAATGGCTAACTAGGTGAGGTATGAAGGTCTGTCTGAAAAATGAAGTCAATTTATCACAGAACAACAGAGAAATGACATCCTGAAGACATCAGTTGAAGGACAAGCCTGATATTAACTGTCCCCTGGAAAACTTCTTAATTCTAGGAGCCAATGTGTCTCCTTTTGTGCTTATGCTCATGTGAATCCAAGTTCTGTCACTTGCAATCTAGAGAGCCCGAGTTAATACACACCAGTAATCCCAAGCCAAAGGATTAAGAAAACATTCTAAATAAAGAAAATGCTGGATATAAGAACTATATTGCTGTATTTCTTATGCAAAAGACCAAAAACACAAAAAAGAGATCCTAAAATTAATAATAATAGAGAATTAAACAGTTTAAAACAGAAAAGGAGCAATAAAAAAGGTTCCTAGTGGGTTAGAATGTAGATGCCAAGTCCCCTTTCTTAAGCAGCTGCTTCTCTGGTTTCACATAAATCACAAATCTTAGGGAAAAGCCATAAATTGCCATCAATATTACTCTCCCATTTTTAAAATAGAAAAGTCCAATTAAAACATAAGATATGAGGCCGGGTGCAGTGGCTCATGCCTGTAATCCTAGCACTCTGGGAGGCCGAGGCGGGTGGATCTTCTGAGCTCATGAGTTCCAAGATCAGTCTGAGCCAGAGCAAGACCGTACCTCTAAAAATAGATGGGCATTGTAGGGGGTGCCTGTAGTCCCAGCTACTTGGGAGGCTGAGGCAAGGGGATGACTTGAATCCAAGAGTTTGATGTTGCTGTGAGCTGTGACTTCATAGCACTCTACCAAGGGTGACAAAGTGAGACTCTGTCTCAAAAACAAACAAAAAAATGTAAAATATGCACATCTTCAGAAATTCAAGGGAAAAAGAACTTGCTACCCTTGAGAACTAAAGTTTTGTACATGAGGGCAGATCATATTTATAAATAACTAGTTTGCTTCTTTAAATGCAAGCTTTTTTTACTTAAACACATTCATAGGAGTTACGAAATCTTATAATACTCAATGTCTTCCTCAATCTCATCTTTATTTGTCAAGATTAGAAGAAACAGGCTGGCCCTGGCTCATGCCTATAATCCCAGCACTCTCGGAGGTCAAGATAGGTGGATTGCTTGAGCTCAGCAGTTCAAGACCAGCCTGAGCAAAAGAAATCCCCCATTTCTGCTAAAAATAGAAAAAAACAGCTAGGTATTCTGGCAAGCTCCCGTAATCCCAGCTACTTGGGAGGCCAAAGCAAGAAGATCTCTTGAGTCCAAGAGTTTGAGGTTGCTGTGAGCTCTGATTCCATGATACTCTATCCAAAGGTGACAGAGTGAGACTACCATGTTTCCCTGAAAATAAGACCTACCCAAAAAATAAGCCCTACCCCGATAATAAGACCTAGTAATGGGCCTGGCTATGCGACGTATCTGCATAGCCACGCTCTGCATTTTAGCGTGGAGCGGTAAGGAAGACTAGAATACCTTTTATCTGCCACAGCTCCTTTCTCTGAGCCATTGGCACTTGCACAGGTGCGCCTGTGGTAATCACGGTCGCAGGCATCCTATTGCGCATGTGAAAATGGCTAGGGGAAAGGAGTTCACGCATCAATCACTAGCACCATCCCCACCAACAAGGTCGGCTCCCCCTGTCAGGTTCCAGAAGAAGATGACTTAACTATATTTGAATAAATGTAGATTGCTGTATTATACTTAATAAAAATAAGACATCCCCTGAAAATAAGCCCTAGTGTGTCTTTTTGAGAAAAAATAAATATAAGATAGTGTCTTATTTTCTGGGAAACACGGTATCTCCAAAACAACAAGATTATCAGAAGAAACAGAACTTAGGCTACTAGACCCTGAGCATCATTATACTATTAATATATGTTGATATATTGGTCCTTATTCTCAGGGGCTAAAGCTTAAAGGCTTTTCAGTATATAGTAGTCCCCCCTTATCCATGGTTTCAAGTCATCTGCAGTCCAAAAACACTAAATGAAAACTTAAAAATTAAATAATCATCAATTCTAAATTGCATCTGAGTAGTGTGATGAAATCTGGCACCTTCCCATCCAGATGTGAATCTTCCCTTTGTCCAGCATCTCTAAGTTACAGATGGTCACTGGTGGTCACTTGGCAGCATCTCGATTAGCAGATCGACTAGTGGGTATCACAGCGCTTCTGCCATCGTCCGCACCACTATTTCCTCTCTGCTCTACTCCTGCAGTGCAGCCTGGGCAAGGACTCCAACCACAGGAAATCCTCTCAACTGAGCCCACACTGGAACCAAACTGCTAGAGAGTGGGATGATGATTTTAAGAGTCTTTCTACCTGAACTCACCCAGATCAAAGGTTCTACATGTAGTGTACACAAGAACAACTGAACAAAGTCATTTAAAAAGTTATTTGATGTGGCGGCATCAAACCGGCCACATCACATGTACCATCACTATTACTTCTGACACCCACATACGACTGCCTATTCTGCGCATGACTTGGTAACTAAGCACACATAAAACTTGAGTTGACCTTTTTTTATTTCTAAGGCCGTGTCAAAATGGCTGCACCATACAAAACACTTTGACTTGGTTACCTGTAAATCAGGGTTGGTTTTCCCTTTTCTGCAGTATTTCCATAAAGATGGACCAAATAAAACAATTAATTAATTTTTAACTGGTTATCCAGAGAAAGGAAAGAGAGGAATGAGTGGATAAGAAAGAAAGAGTAGTAAGATTTCATAGTATGTTTCTTTTTATATCTTTTTTTTTTTTTTTTTAAGGAAACAGGATCTCACTCTGTTGACTAGGCTGAAGTGCAGCGGTGTGATCTTAGCTCGCTATAACTTCGGGCTCCTGGGCCCAAGTGATCCTCCTGCCCAAGCCTCCCAAGTAAGCAAGACTAGAGGTGTGCCTGGATCAATTTTTTTTTTTTCATTTTTGATAAAGAGTCTCTCTCTGCTGCCCTGGTTGGTTTTAAATTCACAGCCCCATGAGATCATTTTGCCCTAGGCTCCCAAAGTGCTGGAATTATAGGCATGAGCTATTGTGCCTAGCCCCAAATCATTTAAACTTCTAACTGTGTACATGTATCACCTGTCCAAGAACTCTAAAGAGAAAAAAAGTCACTGTTTACAGAAACAGCAAAAGATGAGATATTTAAGAATAAACTTAAATGTGTACAACAGGGGTGTCCTGCCTTTTTTTTTCCCCTCTACCACATAAAGGAAGAATAATGAAAGCTGGTCAGCAAAGCAAAGCCTGAGCATACTTTTTGTGATATCTGATATCATGGGTTGGATGCCCTGGTGTAAAACCTATCTGGAAAAAACTTTAAACCCCACCCATCTTCCCATTCCTGCATGAATAGCTCTTTGCGATATGACTTTTGTCACTCTTCCCAGTGAGACTCTGGTATGCTCACATGCTTTTTTTGGCCAAGAGAGTAACAGTAAATGTGATACAAACATGGCATGAAAGGCACCTGCACATGGGGGGTCTCCCCTCTCTTGCTCCTAGGACCACCTCTGCTACCAGTGCTCCAGCCTAGGTTAGCCTCTGCAGACCATACTGCATGGAAACAGGCCTTAGCCATCTTAGCTATAAATGGTGAGACTCCAACACGTCAGTGAAGCCACCCGAGACTATCCAGACCAAAAGAACCACCCTCAGACAGCTCACAGAACTATGAGAGTAAGACCAGGCTCGTCCTGGTTACCCTAGCATTTTGGAGGGTAAAGGTGGGAAGACTGCTTAAACCCAAGAGATCAAGACCAGCCTGGTCAATACTGCGAGACCCTATCTCTATAAAAAATTTTAAAATTACCTGGGCATGATGGTGTGCACCTGTAGTTCCAGCTAACTAGAAGGCTGAAGTGGGAGGATCATGTGAGACCAAGAGTCCAATGTTACCATGACCTACGATACCACTTAGCCTGGCCAACAAAGCAAGACTCTGTCTCCAAAAAAATAACCAAACAAACAAATAAATAAACAGTAAGAAAGAAATAAGAAGTGTTCATTGTTTTAAAGACATAAAATTTGGGCTAACTTCCTATGCAACAAAAACTAATTCATACGAAGTGGTTCCTCATGTTTTGAGATGAGAAGCCCCAATATCATCAAGATAGTAAGTATCTGTCCAGAACCCCCTCATCAATTCGAATAAAAATATAAATAGAATTTTTTTTTTTGAAACAGGTAAAACTGACCCTAAAATTCATTTGGACATAAAAAACAAAGAAGAATGACTTTCAACTTTTTTCTCCATAAAAAACAAAACAAACAACCCAGGAAAGATTAGAAAAGTAGGAATTCCACAAGTTCTCACAATCTTTACAGCCACCCTATATAGAAATGGATTGCGGCTCGGCTCCTATAGCTCAACCGGCTAAGGCGCCAGCCATGTACACCTAAGGTGGCGGGTTCGAATCCCCAGCCCGGACCC
>NW_003852451.1:9084516-9099787 GCF_000181295.1 Otolemur garnettii
AGTTCCAGCTACTTGGGAGGCGGAGGCAGGAGACTCGCTTGAGCCCAGGAGTTGGAGGTTGCTGTGAGCTGTGAGGCCATAGCACTCTGCCCAGGGGGACAGCTTGAGGCTCTGTCTCAAAAAAAAAAAAAAATAGGTTTACTGTTTTTCCTAATTGTAAAACTACATGGTCATCGTAGGGGGGAAAAATATGTATACGGAAAACTTTAAAGCAAACAGTACCCAAATCTCAAAGCCAGGAGACCAGCAGCCTGACTCCAGAAACATGCCTGTCTCCCACCACACACCAGCACTGTGTGCCCAAGACAGGGAGGGAGTGTGACAGCTGGCGACACAGCAAGTAGGAACTGCCTCGGAGCCAGGCGCCCAGGTTCAAATCCCTGCTCCACTGCTCCAGGAGCTTGAAAACTGGGCCCAGTTCCTTCAAGTCTGGGTTGTAAACTCCTCAAGAATAAGAGAAGGATAAAAGGATAACAGTATGTGCCTCCTGACACAGAGAATGAACTGATAAAAATAAAACCCACAGAACAGTGACTGGCACAAAAGGCCCAGAACGTGTGTCTGCCATCATGACATTGACTTTTTTTTTTTTTTGCTGCATAACTGTTTCCTCTTTCTAGCCCACTTAAAAATCCAATAGTTAAAATAACTAACCAAAATCAAGTAATAGCCACAATGGAGCATCTGCTCTGAGACCTGTCCTCGCGGCAGCATGCAGCCAGAAAACCAGACAAAATACTAATATGTGAAACATTTGTTTCCAGATATGGGGCAACGGGGCAGCCAGGAGAGTAAATAGAGGAAAGGGAACCAAAGAGAAGGCCTAGAGGCAATTTCTGGCCCAAACCTTGGGAGGAGAATCCAAGCAGAGAGCTCCAAGTAGGAAACACAGTTCCTGCCAAACTGAAGAGATTCCCGCTGAATTAGAAAGGCAGAAACTGGAACTCCAGAAGGCTAAAACAGCTGGAATTTATAGAACAGATTTCCAGAAAGAAGCTTCTCAGCTCAGAGAAAAAGCTCCAGAAATCTACCCAAAGGTATCCTCGCACCTACTGATAAATACTAAACTGTATGGGACAGGGTAAAGCTCTTTAGGGTAAATAACTATGGCAGAGTTGTAGGCTGAAAAAATCCCCAGAGGTCCAGCAGAGCTGGGAGAAATTAGATTAGCCAGATTGGGGAAATTTCATTAAACACACCCAAAGCACTATACTGTGGACACCCCAAAGAGCTGGAATGGGTTTTTATACCTGAAGTTAAGGCTACCCTAATCTCACGCTAACAGAATTTAAAAATAGGCTCAGCGCCTATAGCTCAACCGGCTAAGGCGCCAGCCACGTACACCTAAGGTGGCGGGTTCGAATCCCCAGCCCGGACCCACCAAACAACGACAGCTACAACCAAAAAATAGCCGGGCGTTGTGGCGGACGCCTGTGGTCCCAGCTACTTGGGAGGCGGAGGCAGGAGACTCGCTTGAGCCCAGGAGTTGGAGGTTGCTGTGAGCTGTAATGCCACGGCACTCTACCCAGGGGGACAGCTTGAGGCTCTGTCTCAAAAAAAAAAAAAAAAAAAAAAAGAACTTAAAAATAAGCCTTGAAAGGATAAAACTGATTTACAAGAATTTTAACAGTGTACCAAAACAAACTTTAACACCCTTTAAGGAAGACAACAAAATCCAGGTACTTAATAACATACCTACACAGTATCTAGCGTCCAATAAAAAATTAATACGCAGGCCAAGAAATATGAAAATGAAAATGTGATCCTACCGCCAAGATGATCAGTCAATTAGCCATAGACCAAGAAACAATAGAGATAATAATATTTGCACTTTTTTTTTTGAGACAGAGTCTCAAGCTGTCGCCCTGGGTAGAGTGCCATGGCGTCATAGCTCACAGCAGCCTCAAACTCTTGGGCCCAAGTGATCCTCTTGCCTCAGTTTTTCTATTTTTAGAAGAGATCGGGTCTCACTTTTGCTCAGGCTGGTCTCAAACTCCTAAGCTCAAGCAATCCTCCCACCTCAGCCTCCCAGAGTGCTTGGATTGCAGGTGTGAGCCACCACACCCTGGCCCCCTGCAGAGACTTCAGAATAGCTTTTATAAATATGTTCAAGGATGCAAGGGGTGTGTGATCCTAACAAGGAAAAAAATGGATGGTATAAAAAAAGAACCAAATGAAATGATTACAGCTGTAAAATATAATCTCTGAAATGAAAAAAGTTAACTGAATGGGTTTAACAGACGACTAGACACCCCACAGAAATGATTAGTGAACTTGAAGATACAGCAATGGAAACTACTTCAGAGAGAAAAAAAATGTTCAAAAATGAGCTGGGCCTTATTATTTGTGAAACAGAAACAAGTAGTCTGACAAATGTGTAACCGAGATCCCAGAACCGTGGGGAGGAGAGAGAGCAGAAAACACGTGAACAAGTGTCACAAATTTCCAATTTGAGGAAATTATAACCCACAGATCCTAGAAACTAGTAAATCTCACAAAAGAAAACTACAAAGGAAACCACACAGAGACATCAGTCAAATTGCAGAACATCAGCAATAAAGACAAAAATCATAAAAGTGGCAAAAGGTAAAAAATGAATACATTACACACAGAGGTACAAAGAAAGCTGCAGCCTTCTCATGGAGGAATACGACACAAGCCAAAGCCATCTTTAAAATGCTGAAAAATGATATCACTATCAACCTGGAATTCTAATTCAGCAAAACATCCTTCAACAATGGCTGAAATAAAGCCATTTCAGACAAAGAAAAGCTGAAAGAATTTGTCACCAGCAAACGAATAATAAAAGAAATGTTAAAGGAGTGACATCGGATGGAAAAGTCAACCCCCACGGATGGAAGAAAAGCATCAGCAATGATCAATGTGGAGCCACACAAAAAAATCTCATTGTTTAATTTCTCCAAAAAGTAAGAAGATAACTGAATTTTAAAACAAAAACAACAACATACTGTGGGGTTTATAATATTGAGAAATATAAAATGTAGAGCCAAGCTATCATGAAGGAAAGGAGGGGAAACACACCCTTACAGGGTCCTTATATGTGAAGTGCTATGGTGTCATGTGAAGTTAGAGTGTCTAAAGATAGAGATGCATGTGGTGACCCTGAGAGCAATCGTGGAAGAGAGGGAGGGGGAAGGATGGAGGCGGGAGGAGAGAAACATGTATGCACAGATGAGCCGATGGTGTGGATAAAACCAAGTACTACAGAAGCGATCTAAAGGAAGGAAGGAAAACCAATGGAATGATAGATGGGGAGAACCAGCAAGATGGTGCCCTGGAACCAAATCACATCAGTAGTTGTGTTAAATGTAAATATTCTAAATACTTAAAAGGCAGAGACTGGCAGCCTGATTTTAACAAAAGCAAGACCCACACTATGCCATATACAAGAATGCACTTTACAAAGAGACAGAAGACTTAAAAACAAAAGAATGAAAAAGCAGGAAAACTGAAAACAGATGGTGCTGCTGCTGCTGCTGCTGCTGAGGTCTGGCCTGTATGAGAATACTGGCTAGCATGGCAGAAGGGAGTGGGTACAGTCCTTTCACCAGGGACGCACTCTACAGCTGGCTGGGTGAGCGAATCAATCTCCCAACACCTGTGTGTCTTGTCTCTCGATGTGTGGGGAGGCAAGTGGACGTCACTACACAGCCGGTACACAGCAATCAGGACAGGACCAGCAGTGAGGAGGAAAGAATTCAGGGAGGTGGTTTATCCCAAAGATAATTAGTCATGGAAAAAGGCCAATTTAAGGAAATGTACATTAGGAGCAGACAACCGTTTCATAATTTTAAAAAGGCGAGCAAATTTTAGCTTCAAAAAAGATGAAATGTTAAGTACTGGGCTTACCCTATCACGTTAAACAACTCAAATGCCAAACAAAATAGATGAAACAAGTTTTCAGGACATCAGACAGCATAGGATGGAGAATCTTGAGAGAAGGAAAAAAGGAGGTAAGCCGAAAAGTTGTCTAGGCTCACTGCCTGGAAAGCTGTCAGAGCAGAGTGCAACGAGGAAACCCCCAAGTACACAGCCTGTCAGTCTCTCACTGAGGTCCCTAATGGCAATTTGGGGAAGGTTCAGTTCACAAGGGACATGTATGCTGTGCTCAGTCCACACACGGAGCCTGGGAGAGGGATGAGGGGCACACGCGCCGTGCTCAGTCCACACACGGAGCATGGGAGAGGGACACATGCCCGCATGCTGTGTTCTGGTTGGCAGAGGGACCTTCCTTCTTCACTGAGAGCTGATCAGCACTTGCATAAGACAAAACTGCCCAGCACAGAGAAAGACCTTCCAGAGGGAGCAGGCAACCACAGTGGAAAAACCTTCACTCTCAGGGCCGCTATCCCCTCAGTAGTGCAGGAAGAACAGCTGTGACACTAAAGGCTGCCCTGATGGTACCTTACAAACTTCAAAGCAAGAATCAAACACATCAGACTCCTTGCAAGTAACTACCGAGGGTGGCGGGTTCAGGCCCAGCCCTGGCCAAACTGTAACAATAAAAAAAATAGCCAGGCGTTGTGATGGGAGCCTGTGGTCCCAGCTATTTGGGATGCTAAGGCAGGAGAATCACCTAAGCCCAGGAGTTGGAGGTTGCTGTGAGCTGTGACGCCAGTGCACTCTACTGAGGCAACCAAGTAAGACTCTGTCTCTCTAAAAAAAAAAAAAAAAAAGAACCTATTGAGAAACTATAATACTAAGTATAAGTTACTTAGAAACAATTGTTGCTGAGTAACAACAGTTTGATTATACGTCATTCTTCTATATCATAAAAGGTATTTAATGTCTGAAGAGTATCATGGATTCATTAAGATAGGTAAAATGATCAATTGAGGCTGGGCACGGTAGCACATGCCTATAATCCTAGCACTCTGGGAGGCTGAGGTATATAGACTGCTTGAGCCCAGGAGTTTCAGACCAGCCTAAGCAAGAGTGAGACTCCGTCTCTAAAAACTAGCCGTTCCAGCTACTTTGGAGGCCGAGGCAAGAGGATCACTTGAGTCCAGGAGTTTGAGGTTGCTGTGAGCTATGACATCATGGCATTCAACCCCAGGGTGAATGAATGAGACTCAGTCTCAATATAAATAAGTAAATAAAGAAATAAACCAACCAAATAGTAGACATTTAATCAAAAATATAATAATACAATGAACGGTACTGCATATTATTGTGTGTGTCCAGAGGCATCCCTGCAGCTGTCATTAACCTAAAAGCTAAATGAATGCAAATTCCACTTTCATACAGTCTAGTGCAGTATAATGTGATGTCTTAAGAAACCAGAGCAACATGTGACAGAGTCAAAAAGCATTGTGAATTCTGAGAATCAGACCTAACACGAAGCATTTTCTGATGTCTGCCATTCATTATCCTTACTTCAAACACCCCAGTTAGATCAAAGGATTATGGTTTTGTAGGATTTCTAAAATTCAGACATACTTCTTTAAACAACTGAAATCAAAATGAATGGTTGTTAGGAATAAAAACTGGTGCAGCCACTGTAGAAACTGCTTGCCAGTTCCTCAAAAAGTTAAACACCTATTACCATATCATCCAGCAATTCCACTCAAAATAACTAAAAGGAAATCAGATATTCACACACCGATGTCATAGCAGCATTATTCATGACAGACAAAGGGTGAAGCAACCCAATGTCCATCAACAGATGAATAAACGAAATACAGTAAAACATTATTCCAGACAGAAAAATGAAACTCTGACACATGCAAGATGAATGAGCCTTGAGAATATGTTAATTGAGACAAGGCAGACACAAAGGGACAGATATTACATGATTCTATGTATGTGAGGTACCTAGAATAGGCGAATACTTAGAAAGGAGAAGAGGAGTTACCAGGGGCTAGAGGAGGTGAGATGGGGAGTTTCTAATAGAGTTTCTACTTCAGATGATGAAAAAGTTCTAGCAATAGACCTTAGTGATAGTTACACATCATTGTAAGATGTTTTCTAGCATCACTGAATTATATACTTAAAACGGTTAAAATGGTAAATTTTATGTTCTGTGTATTTTCCTATTTTTTGAAAGACCATACAAATGAATGAAAATGTGGCACTGTAGAAAGGGGGACGGTGCTCTCATTAACTCCCTCCTTCTGTGGAATGAGCCCTGCATGGCTGACCCTGGCACCATAACGCGCACGTTCACAGCTACTGAGCTAGCAGTGCTGGGAACTCAACAGTCAAGAAACCTGCTCTCAAAAGTGCCCTGCCGGGAGCCTTAAGGAAAAACAAAATCTTTAAATACAGTCACCAAGCACAAAGCAAGTATAATGAGATTAACATTGAAAACCACTGGCTCGGCGCCTATAGCTCAGCCGGCTAAGGCGCCAGCCACGTACACCTAAGGTGGCAGGTTCGAATCCCCAGCCCGAACCCGCCAAAACAACAATGACGGCTGCAACCAAAAAATAGCCAGGCGTTGTGGCAGGCGCCTATAGTCCCAGCTACTTGGGAGGCGGAGGCAGGAGACTCGCTTGAGCCCAGGAGCTGGAGGTTGCTGTGAGCTGTAATGCCACAGCACTCTACCCAGGGGGACAGCTTGAGGCTCTGTCTCAAAAAAAAACAAACAAACAAACAAACAAAAAAAAAAACATTGAAAACCACTGTCAAATGTTTGCTTTAGGGTACTCTTCCGGTAGGGAAGCACATGACCTTGACCCTAACTTCAAAAAAGTTAGAAAAGGAAAGGCCCTGAGCAGAGTGCTCCCTCAGCAAATTCTGCAGGGAACCTCAAACTTTTTAAACAGGGGGCCAGTTCACTGTCCCTCAGACGTTGCAGGCCCCGGGACAAGTCGGCTGCTAAGCAGGACAGGCGGCCTTAGTTTGAGGACGCCTGCTTAAGGCCACCTGCCCAGGAGCCACCCAGTGCTGCAGGCCTCCGCCAGTTAGCCTTCCATCCACACCCTAGTTACAAACTCCTCTACTCTCGCCTTCCCAGGAGCACTTCAATTACTTGTCTGGCACTTTTTTTTTTTTAAATTTACTTGGTGATTTCAACAAGCCTCCTTCAAACCCACATTTTCCTATGACCAACGCCTCTCTTAACCTCAAGAAATTCACATTTCCGAAGAAGCCACCCACATGCCCTGTGTCTACTTCGCTGGCTATGCACTGGACATGCACTGGCCAAGCTTTGTCCTTGTCGTGCCACTGGACAAGGACACCAGCAGCCTTCCGTTTGCTAATTCCTCATCCCACTTGGCCTCCTGACACACTGACATTCTGTCCCCTTGCTTCTTCCAGAGCCCCTCTGTCACAGCCCATCGCTGCCACCACTTGTCAGGGCCCGGGACTGGCCAGGTCTCAGGCCGGCTTATCTAGGTTCTGGACATGGACGCTAAGCTACCTTAGGAACAATTTGTCTTAGGTGCCTGAGGTCTATCTACTTTAGCAGGAGAGACAGTCTTAGAATAAAGCAGTCTTAGATTAGATAGATTAGATTAGTCTTTAGTAGAGCTTGGTAATCTTTAAAAGAGACACGCCGTACTGGCGTTCTGCAGGCAGGAGAGGAGACAGAGTCAGAGTAAGCGTGTCCATGATAGAGTGCACATGCTCCCTACTGCCTTCTCCTCCAGCCTAACATAATGCTGAGCTCGTACCGCTCAACACTACAGGTGTAGAGACTGCCAATTCACCAATGCTCTCATCTCGCGAGCTCTCATGCTTGTTAGGAGAGCTGAATCCCTCTCCATGCCCTTTTCACCAAGGTGTTCCATTATTGAGCTATAGAGGTATTTCTTATAACTCTCACTCCTCCTAGCCATAGGCTGCTACACCCGTCCCCTCCACACCTGCTCTCTTCTGCTTTTCTTCCTTCCTACCTTTCTCTCCTTTCTCAGGCCCCTTTTTGGAGTCAGACCAAGCTATAAATGCTCGTGTTCCCCAGGTCCCTTGTTCTTCCTACTCTAGACATCCTCCCAGGGGAATATTGATCCTGACAACCTCACACTGACGAACCCCAATTCTATTTCTCAACTCAGTCTTCTCTCCCAAGTGTCAGGCTTATAACTGCCTATCAGATTTCCACATGCGCGTTCCAAAGGCATCCTCAACGTGTCCAGAAACGGAGCCCGTCAGGTGCCGTCGGAAGTCTGCTCTCCCTGTAGTGCTCCCTAGCATTCTGGACACAACCTCTCCTATCCACTCACCCTGAAAAGAAAATGCAAAGTTATTCTGGAGTCTTCTCTTCCTCCTTGCACCTCTAAGAAAGACTTGACAAATCCACTGTCTAGAATCTGATCGCTTCTCTCCAGCCCATGTGTGAGTTCCGCTGTCCAAGTCTTCATCACCTCTCTCCACATACTCCAGAGCCTCGCCCTTATCTGCCCTCCCTTCCTCCAAGTCCTCTTCTGCCCTGACGCTGGCTGTAAGGGTCTAAGGGCCACACGGAAAATGCCACCCTTGATTAAAACCAAGGATGGCATTCTTAGTGTAACCCTTAAAAGTGCCAGGCTAAGCAAGAGCAACACCTCATCTCTACCAAAAATAGAAAAACTAGCCAGGTATTATGGTGGGTGCCTGTAGTACCAGCTACTAGGAGGCTGAGGATCACTTGAGCCCAAGAGTTTGAGGTTGCTGTGAGCTATGATGCCACAGTACTCAACCCCATGACATTTGAGATTCTGTTTCAAAAAAAAAAAAAAAACCACACTGAAAACCTGTCAGTGCTGCACAGCTCATACGCATTCCAGCACAATGCCCAGCACACAGCAGGTGCTCAACACATACAAAGTCCAGGCTTACTGAACTATTTTCAGGTTTATAAACATGTCATGCCTCTCTGCCTCTGGATCTCTGTTCTTCCCTCTTTCTTTACCTGACTAGATCCTGTTCACCTTTCAGGTCTCAGTTTAGATTTCACTGGTGGGAGGCATCCTATGACCTCCAAGATCTATGAAGTGTCTATCCCCCCTTATTATATGTACACTGTATGTTTACACATCTTTCTCTAAACTGTAAGTTCCTTGTCTACCTTCCTCAGCCTAGCACCTGACGCAGCAGTCACAGAAATGTCTGTTACATGGGTGAATTATTAATCCATTTACCACGTAGCACAGTGCCTAATACCTAAGAGGTTCTCAAATGGTTCAAGCTAATGAATTTGCTACTATTTCCCAATAAATTCAATGTTACTAGTTCATTTTTCGAGGTATAATAAGTACAGTTTTTAGTTTAAGTTGCCTGTTCCAGCTAAAAGAACTAAAAGCCAATACTGTAATTGGCAATTATAAAACTCTTACATTTACGATTTTATTTTCTAAAATGCCAATGCCTATCTCCTACATTTCTTAATTGCAATTTTTCTAAATTTCTATGATGGTTTCGAGGAAGAATTTTCCCCGAAAGCCTAAGTTTTTCTGCTGAAAGCCATCAGAACCAATTTAAAAATTACGCATTCTCCTGGGATGCTACAGGGTTGCTAAAGCTGGTGACTGGGTACCAGACTGAAGCGAAATAGCCCAGACCTTGCATTTATCAACAAATTCTCAAGAGGCAGTTCCCACTGCCAGGCACCTTCTCGGAGGACAAGGTGGAGGGAAGCCAGGTGAAGGGCCCTGCCCTCGAAAGCCTCTGGTTTAGAAGGGGACGCCCCAAAGCCACAGCAGGGCCACTCCAGCGGGTGGTGAGCACAATGAAAGCAAGGAACTTGCTGCCCAGACTTAGACCAGGTGGGGGTGTAGCTACGGAAGAATGAGGGACATGGAGGGTAAGGCCAGGAGACAGAGGGGGCAGCAGGCACAGGGAGGGGAAACCAGGGTGAAAAGCACAGACCAGGGGCCAAAGAGCACAAAGGACATTTACAAAGGACATTTAAACTTAATACCTTATTTCTAGCAGAGCTTCCCTGCAGTTTCTATGAACATAAACTAGCATATTGAGGGGAAAGGGAGACATTATTTTCATATCCCACGCATAAAATATACTGAAAAACAAGCCACAGGATTTCAGCACTACTAAAACCAGAACAGGGGCTTCCCCCTCCTTCCTGGGCCCAGGGCAGGAATTATTCTTAACCTACCAGTGCAGTTTGCACATCTGGGTCCTCAGCAACATTTTCCAGCAGCTCCCGCTTGCCACCTCTGGCAAAGCTCAACAGTAAAAATGGATGACATTTAAAAAAGGTATTTTCCAATTAGAAAACTCCTGAAGAATATAACTTGAGATATTCAATTTTTCCAGAGATGTAAATAGTCAGGAAAACTTAGCCCTACTACTTTTTTTGTCGTCTTTCTCAAGTACTACACACTCTCCTGGTATTATAAGAATTACTGTGAAAGAATAATTAAAAATCTTTTCTTAGTGACTCAGGGTCACCATCACAACCATGCAAATAAAACACACGGAACACTTATTTTCCAGGCCTTATCTCTGACACTTGAAAAATGGCAAGGTCAGATTAGATGACCTCAAAGTCCCCACAGGCCTATTTAAGGAATTTAAATACTTCATGTCAAAAGTACTTAAAGAAAACCACTATACTTACGTGACCTGCACAGATCTTTAAAATTAAGCTACTCTGGCTTGGTGGCCTGTGGCTCAAGCGCCTAAGGCACCAGCCACATATACCTGAGCTGGCAGGTTCAAATCCAGCCCAGGCCTACCAAACAACAACGATAGCTGCAACCAAAAAATAGCCAGGCGTTGTGGCGGGTCCCTGTAATCCGAGCTACTAGGGATTACAGTAGGCCGGAGTGGCTTAAGCCCAGGAGTTGGAGGTTGCTGTGAGCTTTGATGCCACTGCACTCTACCCAGGGTGACAGCCTGAGGCTGTCTCAAAAAAATAATAATAATACTAATAAAATAAAAATAAAATTAAGCTACTCAAATGATAGTCCTTCAGGTCATCTGCATCTGGCTGGGCTAAAGGAGGACCTGAGTCTCTGTTTCAAACCACACTTGGACTGAGCCCAGAATTCTTAACCATCACTTATTTTTATCAGAAGTTCCTCTTTAGGGCAATTTCTCTTCCAGATTCATACAGTTAATATGAACTTCACTGCAGAACTATAGCTGGGTTTTACTGTATCACAAATGTTAAGGTTAAGGATATTCTAAGATAAGACTGCCAAAGAGAATCAAGTTAGGAAAATAAAATACAATCTGAAGAGCTAACTTAAAGTTTATTACACAAAAATGGAAGAATGAATCATACTTGGTCAAAATTAGAAACTTTGACTACGCAGCAACCAAGAGAGGGGAAAAGATTACCAAGTGAGGACTTGATGACGTGCCGAGACAGAGGAGCCCAGGTCGGGTCCTCACTACACATCTACACAGGGACGGGTGCCTCTGACCAGATTTTTGCCAAGATCCTTCTTTTCCTTTCCAGTTCATCCTTCCTGCCAACTAATACACAGCTACAAAAGCTAGGAGGCCAAGGGGCTGAGGAAATACTGATGACGTGGCAACAAGTGAGCATGTCTGTGGCTGGCACTTCACACGTCCTTCTCTAATGTTCTGAGCAAACCCAAGATGGGGGCACTGCTCAGTTCCGCAGAGAAAAGCAGCTTACACTGATTACACAAATTAGTCAATTAGGTAAATTTTGAGGCAGAAGGACTAAGAAATGGAAAAAGTAGGATTTTAACCCAGTCCTTTGCCCCATACCTTCTATGATGTCAGTAATTACGCTGGAGCCCGTCACATCCCAGCCCCTTAACTGACCTTCCAGCCACTAATCTTCCCTCTTCTCCAATCAACTCTGCACACAAGCCTGCTAGAGGTTCTCTTGACAAAGGACAGTCATCAGTCACATATCAAACATTTCTAATGATTCCAAATTACCTAGGATCAAGTTCAGACTCATTTCTCTGGCATTTAAGAGCTTCTCTAATCTAACCCCATGCTAAAAATCTGACCCTACCTTCCACTGTATAATACCAAGTCTCTTACCTTCTTTCACCCAATAAAATGCCATCACAGAATAAAACTATAGAACACTCACAAGATTCATGCCCCCTTCTTTCCTCCTTATTAAAGCCCTTGCCCCATTTTGTTAAGGCTTTCATCCTTTCTTACTGTGAGTCAGGGAAAGGAAACCCCATGGACTAGATCGAAGTCTGGTGGCCCAGGCCAGTGTTTCTCAATGGTGGTGCTATTATCATGGGGTGGGGGATCAGTAACTTAACATTTGTTACTTTGGAACTATCTTGTACATTACAAGTACAGCATCCATCCCTACAAGGGACATGACCGTCTGTGGTACAATTACAGGAGAGGAACTGTAGCCTAGAGAGATTAATTTGCCTAAAGTCCCAGAGCTAGAGAGTGGTGAAGCTGGGATTGCAACCAAGGACTGCGTAATGAATCCTTTCCAGAAACACCATTGTGGCTCCCAACTGTTACCTTAAAAATCAGTTACTAGGCTCGGCGCCTATAGCTCAACCGGCTAAGGCGCCAGCCACGTACACCTAAGGTGATGGGTTCGAATCCCCAGCCCGGACCCGCCAAACAACAATGATGGCTGCAACCAAAAAATAGCCGGGCGTTGTGGCGGGCGCCTGTGGTCCCAGCTACTTGGGAGGCGGAGGCAGGAGACTCGCTTGAGCCCAGGAGTTGGAGGTTGCTGTGAGCTGTAATGCCACGGCACTCTACCCAGGGGGACAGCTTGAGGCTCTGTCTAAAAAAAAAAAAAAAAAAAATCAGTTACTAAATACTCACTAGTATCAGTACAACCAAGATGTGAAAACGAGCAAGGAAGAGTCATGGCCCTCAAAGGCTAATGAGAAAAAGAACAGTCACCATATAATGTGGTGTGACAAAGATGCAGGAGTAAGAGAGAAGCACAGTGGGCAGGCAAGGCCAGCTATAGGGAGGACACAGGTCCCAGGCAACAAGGGTGGCCACATTCTGATCCCTACTGATCTGACTTTCAGCCTCCATTTGGTAGTTAACGTGGTATTTTATAGCTGTGAGTTTTTGCAGCTGTTGTCTCAATGCAGACCAGGAGAGCCTCACGTAGACTTATTTTACTTCTTTTACATCCTCGGCAGTAAACCGAGGTACTTTAGTTGCAAATATAAGCACTGCACATAGGCTGAATTGAAATGCCAAGAATGGTAACACCAGCAGAATGTATTTTTTCCGTAAGATTAAATCTTCCCCCACTCATAAGTAGAAGGAAAGAGGGCCTCCAGAAACTACGACTACCGTATTAAGTGCGCCATACTGAGAAGATCCTCTAAATTTAAAGAGCTCTGAATCATTTCCCTCTTTAGCAAACTATTTTGATTTTTTTTTTTTTAAGACTCACTTTGTCACTCCCTGGGAGAGTGCCAAGTGCCATGGTGTCAGAGCTCACAGCAACTTCAAACTCTTGGGCTCAAGAGACCCTCTCGCCTCGGCCTCCCAAGTAGCTGGGACTACAGGCACCTGCCACGTCTGGCTATTTTTAGAGACAGGATCTGGCTCTAGCTCAGGGTAGTCTTGAACTCCTGAGCCAGGCAATCTACCTGCCTCAGCCTTCCAGAGTGCTGGGATTAGAGGCATAAGCCACCCATGCCTGGCCCCCGATTTTGTTATTTTTAAAGATAAACTTCTAAAGTCAATTTTCACTGAAAATATTACAGAAGTGCTTCTGATCATCTTGTAAATCATGATATGGTACCAGGACACTGATTTACTAAGGGATGTTGATCAAGTTACAATGGTAAGGAGCAAAACAATACCGACTTGGGTATGCACCATCAGTCCTTTTCACAGTCCAATCTCAGGGACTCTGTGAGAACCATACTCTGTTAGTCCAACCTAAACAATCCCAGGTCCCTAGCCACAAAGCTCAAAAATGTGACTCAATAGCAATACAGTACCACACAGCCTGGATCTCACATAACCAGTTCACCAGAGTCATTGAGGATTTCTTTCTTTTGTATAAAACATGAGGCATGTAGAATTTAGCAGGCTACTCTCTAATATACAGTGGTAATTCTGATTCCACCTACTAAATCATCGTTGCTTACCAAGAACCAGGTGTGATTATAATAAATTGTAATTATTAGAGTAGCTACACAATTGAATTATTTCATAAGCTAATGAAACATGAGTGCAAAAATTATTTCTAAAAAAGCTCAGTAGGAATAAAAAAAAGTCTCAGTAGGATGTTTTGAGAAACTTGATAAAAAGGTGCTAAAAAGTTTACTGTCAAAGTTGAGAACAGTTAAGACAAATGGGAAATAGTTTTTAAAAATCTAGGATTCTATACTTACAATGCGTTGAATTGTGTTCAAATTCTTTAAGCTCTTTGAAACCAAAAATGGAAATTGTAGACCATGCATTATGTGTGAATTATGCAAAACAGACCACTCAGAGCTGAAACCAGAGGTACATACTCTAAGACCATGGCTGTCTGTGAAGGTATCAGCGAATAAATGTATATTTAGGTATTTTAAGTTAAAAACAAGATGGTTAGTAAAGTTGATCCTTGAACAACACGGCTCACATGCTGATTTCCTTTCTTTTTTTTTTCTGAGACAGAGTCTCACTATTTTACCTTCAGTAGAGTGCTGTGGTGTCACAGCTCACGGCAACCTTGAACTCTTAGGCTTAAGCAATTCTCTTGCCTCAGCCTCCCAAGTAGCTGGGACTACAGGCGCCCACCACAATGCCTGGCTACTTTTTTGTTCCAATTGTTATTGTTGTTTAGCAAGCCTGGGCCAGGCTTGAACCCGCCAGCCTTGTATGTATGTGGCCAGCTCCCTACTCACTAAGCTACAGACACTGAGCCACACACAGAGATTTTCTTCCAATTCTGCCACCCTGAGACACAAGACCACGCCCTCCTCCTCCTCAGCCTATTCAATGTAGGATGAAGACTTTATAATGCTGCTGGTGATGGGTACAGGGGTCACTGTGCTATTCCACTGGTAATGGGTTTAGGGGGTCACTGTGCTATTCTACTGGTAATGGGTATAGAGGGGTCACTGTGCTGTTCTACTGGTAACGGGTACGGGGGGAGGTCACTGTGCTGTTCTACTGGTAACGGGTACAGGGGGTCACTGTGCTGTTCTACTGGTATTGGTTACAGGGCGTCACTGTGCTGTTCTACTGGTAATGGGGGGGTCACTGTGCTGTTCTACTGGTAATGGTTACAGGGCATCACTGTGCTGTTCCACTGGTAATGAGGGGTCACTGTGCTGTTCTACTGGTAATGGGTACAGGGGGTCACTGTGCTGTTCTACTGGTAATGGTTACAGGGCGTCACTGTGCTGTTCTACTGGTAATGGGTACAGGG
>NW_003852451.1:9099807-9113893 GCF_000181295.1 Otolemur garnettii
TCACTGTGCTGTTCTACTGGTAATGGGTACAGGGGGTCACTGTACTATTCTACTGGTAATGGGTACAGGGGGTCACTGTGCTGTTCTACTGGTAACGGGTACAGGGGGTCACTGTGCTGTTCTACTGGTAACGGGTACAGGGGGTCACTGTGCTATTCTACTTGTGCCATCTTTGAAATGTTTATAAATAAAAAGTTAATAGAAAAAATACTGAATCATGACAAACTGTTTGCATAGTACTTTAAAAAGTCACAGTGTGGTAGTGAATCCTTATACTTTTATGTCATCTCAGCCCTTGGACTACATTAGACTTTCTTATACCAGAAGCAGGGCTCAGCCACCTTGGACACCTTCCAGTTTTACACCTCTGCTTAGTTCCCCAATGTGATGGGCCCAGATACTTGCCTTATACACTTCCCCCTGGTGACCACCTCCCTATGGGACAGCTACATACAGCCTCTGTGACTGGCCTCTGGCCCTCACACCTACACAGACTGGGTGGACGTGCTGCAGTGATCTCAGTCAGTGTGACTTCAAGTCACGCCTGTTTGTTTTAAACTCACTGATTAAACCTCCCTGAGGGAAACCTGTGTGCATAACACTTTGGACCAAATAAAGCACTGGCCTGTGGATGTCTGGGTCTGCCTGTCTCTGCCTGGCCTCCCTGAGTGTGACCTCCAGGCCTGCTCTGTACGCCCAGGGCCTGTAAGTAATAGTCTTCATCTTCAGCTGTCTCTCCTACCCACTGGAGGGTGCTCTCCATCTCAAAGATCTTGAGTTATAAAAAGACACAGACACGGAGTTTTTAAACACACATAATATGAAATTTCATATTAAAAACTCATTTAATGGAACCAGAAAAGAATAAAAGATTCATTAAATCTCACAATCTTAAATCAGGATGATGCCATTTCTTCTAAGCCCATGAGAACTTTCTGACCCAATTTTCAGTTGGAATTCCAGTTGCTTTTTATACTGCTGTTCTCAAGACTGCTGAGGTTTTGCAAAGTTTACACCAGAAACTATCAGCGATCCTAATTAGACGAGAAATACAGTCAGTCCTAATTGACTATAAATGTCTTTCATCTGCATGAAACCTGGCAGTCTGAAAATGGTTTACTTATTGTCTGAGCGGACACAGGTCAAGTGAACAGAATGATGGTGAACAGCCAAACCAAATATTTTAGCTAGAAGAGGAAATGGTCTGATGGCTTGTATGTATTTTCATTCAGTATATCCAGGAGACATAATCTGAAAATTTCATCAGATAAAATGTCAAATTCTGTTTATTAGGTTTTTCTTATTTTTTAAAAAATTGTTTTCTTTTTTTTTTTTTTTTTTTTTTTTGAGACAGAGCCTCAAGCTGTCCCCCTGGGTAGAGTGCCATGGCATTACAGCTCACAGCAACCTCCAACTCCTGGGCTCAAGCGAGTCTCCTGCCTCTGCCTCCCAAGTAGCTGGGACCACAGGCGCCCGCCACAACGCCCGGCTATTTTTTTTGGTTGCAGCCGTCATTGTTGTTTGGCGGGTCCGGGCTGGGGATTCGAACCCGCCACCTTAGGTGTACGTGGCTGGCGCCTTAGCCGGTTGAGCTATAGGCGCCGAGCCTAAAAAATTGTTTTCAACTGGTTCATCCTCGGGTTTCAGCACCCCCCCAAAAATTGTTTTCAACTGATTTAACTGGGGTCTTCCTCATATATAAAAGGATAATTGAGCAATACTTTTGAAGCTCTCTGGCTGATTGACTTAAATGGAGCACAGGATTTTCGTAGTGTGACTTAAATTACATAGAATCGATTAAGTTTTAAGAAGGGATAAAAGAAGATTTAAATCCACTATCACAGTGAACAGTAACTCCGTACAGTCAGCTTTGGCCAATAAAGACAAGCTCAACAAAGAAGAAAGGAAGGAAGGAGGCCCAGTGTTTATCATTTTCAGTGTGCTGAACATCCTACAATGGTTTCATGTTTCCAAAAAAATGTCAGAGCCCCTGCGTTCACCTCCAACTCCCTTTGGGACCTGGCCCCCAAAGATGCCCTCTTCTTCCCTTCCCGGCTTAGAGCCATGCTCTTTCCTTAGAGCTCCAACTGACACCCACCCTCCTCTGGGGTCCTGAATGTCGCCTTCCCAGACTCACTACCTGAGACTTTCTTGCCCCCTGCATCTAATACTGTGCGCACACACCAGTGACATGCTCTCTCCTCCTTCCCCTCACCTACTGCCGTCTCCCTCACTAGAACACAAGCTCCACGAGAGCAGGAATTTTTGTCTGAGGGCAAAGATTTTTAAAATTATTTTCTTCAATATTGTATTCCCACGCTTCAATGGTTTCTGGCCCAAAGCAGATACCTAGCAAATTTGCTGAAGGAACAAAATAATACGGTGATTACTGCTGTGAGAATCCAGGGAGATTTGCTACCTGTGAACTTGGCAAGCAGATGCACTAAGTATGCGTGGTGTTACGAGGTCACATTCTCTACCAATGCCTATGTGCTTTTTAACCTGCCCTCTACCTTCTAAAGTCTTGCTTTATTTATATCTTCTTTTAATGTATAAAAGGTAATTTACCAGAATTAACAAGGCACATTGAGCCAATGGCCAACAATCAAAGGTATATAGCCAGACACATCTGGGAAGTGAGTTAACTTAGAAGTTTCAGAAAAATAAAGAGAAGCAAGTAGCAAAGTTCATCATCTCCATAACAAGAGTAACCTTAAATCAGAAAAACTAGTTTCAGCTCCAAATACGGTTAAGATGGACCCTGCACCTTGGGGGTTCAACAGATCCCAACGTACGTCCTGTTTTTACAGCAACATGAGCACCAGCACCCAACAACTGCTCCTTGCTATACAGCTACACACTTCGGTAGAGACTTTATGGAAAACTTTTCTTAATGTTCAGAAAACGTGGCAGAAATAATGCTTTTGAAATAGTTTCATCAGCTTTAGTTTCTCTTCTATTTCTTTCTCCCTTTTATACAAACCAGCAGTCCCCACAGCCCTGAGAGGAAGGCGACAGGGCAGAGCACAGAAAAGGTTTCTGGTTTGGCTTTCTAGGCTGGGCAGAAAACACCTGTGAGAAATACTGCAGAGCTCTCTGGCTGATTGACTTAAATGGAGCACAGGATTTTCGTTCCCGTTCCTCCCACCCCAGCCTCCACTTCTCCTCCCAAAGTGGGAAAAGATTATCTGGCCTGTGAGAAAAGATGGTGGGGAAGCAGAGGGCAGACACTCAAGGTGAGGCAAGACCTGGGGGGAAAAGCCTTCACCCGGCTTCTAGACCCCCTGAAACAAAACTACGGGGGGGGGGGGACCCAAAAGCTATTTACTGCATTCAGAGAGAAAGCCTCTGAGCTCTGCTGTTGTCTGTGCCCCAACACAAGAGGGAACCAGCAAAACAGGGCCCCGGAGTCCTCAGGCACAGCAACTAAGTGGTGGGGAGAACCACTCGACTGAGGGGTACAGACTAAAGGAGCAAGCAGCCTGCTGGGAGGGGACGGGGACAAGATGGAGCCGTCCCCAAGACCACCGCACTGTGCTGCATCCCTACTCTCAAAGTACGCTTACCCTGGGCCAGAGGCAAGGCCTGGAAACTAACAGATTATATAACAGTTCCACTTCTCCAGTAGGACAGGGACATGATTTGTTGTAAATTATTATAGAAAATTAAAGTTCTATTTTTCTCCCACCTAGATTGTGCAATGGAATTCATGCCTGAATCTACTCAATGACTTGTATTTTATAGATCAGGAAACGTAAGAATTAGGTAACTTTCTGAAGAAACGTACTGGACTTGACTGGGATTTGAGCCCAGGGTTCTGAGTCTATGCTATTCCTCCAGCCACTATTATGAGGCACAGGTGATTTTATCCATCCATTGCATTTCTTAAAGAAGACACCACAAAATTTTTCTCCTAATGTAAAATTCAAGGGAAACCAAACATTAATAAAGGAAATGGGCTTTTAAGTAATAGTCAATGAATCATAGAATGCCAATGACCTCACAGTTCATTATCCCCCTACAAATAATAGTAATTATGTAAATTACTACATCATATATCCCCCTACAAATAATAGTAATTATGTAAAAGTATAATTCATTGGTTCGGCGCCTGTGGCTCAGTGGCTAGGGCGCCAGCCACATACACCAGAGCTGGCGGGTTCGAATCCAGTTCGGGCCTGCCAAATAACAATGACAACTACAACCAAAAAACAGCTGGGTGTTGCGGCAGGCACCTGTAGTCCCAGCTATTTGGGAGGCTGAGGCAAGAGAATCGCTTAAGCCTAAGAGTTTGAGGTTGCTGTGAGCTGTGACATCATGCACTCTACCGCGGGCGACACAATGAGACTCTGTCTCCAGAATAAATAAATAAGGGGGGAGGGGAAAGGGTTTTTAAAACAGTGAGAACTTCACTTGGATATTATATAGTAGCAAAACACTGATGGAAGTAAATGTTAGAAGAATTTTTTTAAATCTCCATATTTTTTGGTATCATTTTGGTTTTAAATGGTTAAGACAGATCAATCTATTGTAACCAAGATCTCAGTAACCTGAAGACTATGAATTTCCTGGGGCTTTTTTTTTCCCCCAAGGATGCTGACTATGCTTTTCTTACTGGTAATGTCAGTCACAGGACAAAGCAAATCTGATGCATCAAGAAAATAAATGTAGAATCATAGTATTCAACTCTCAACTCCAAAAATCTGAGGACTGAGTGAACTTACAAAGGTGGAGCGAGGCAGGGAGTGATGAAAACCACTCCAGACCCACGAAGGATCAGCCGCTCTGCTGCCAATGAGCTCCGGAGGGACAAGGCAGACAGAGGCAGGAAAAACTACACATTTTACTGTAATGGAAATTTTTAAAATCTTCACATTCAATTCTGGTTTTTCAGTAAGTTTTCAGTTCTCTTTAAAAGTTTAAAAACATTATTTTCTCCTTTGGTAGAAGAAAATATAATACTTAAGGAAATAAACTTTATAATTTACAAAATAATATTTGTAAATAAAAATTTTTCCCCTTATTACAAAAACAGCAACTAATCATTACTCAAAATCAAGAACGAGTACAAAAGATTGTGAGAATACAAAACAAGCTAAAAAATGTTCCTAAGTGTAGCTACCATGAGACAGACGTCTACTATTTACATACAAATCTACATTTTTCAAGCCCTTTTCTCTAAGTTTATATTAGAAAATACATTTAAACTGTGATTTAACTGGTGTATTTATTTTAAACATCATTAGTGTGTGAACATCAGCCCTCTTAGAGAGGATCCAAACCTTCACTACCAGCACAGGAGAGGCGATCATGGGCACTGGGATGTCTGCTGAACTAAGTATTAGGGATGAGACGAGAGAAAAACTGAACTCATAGACTGGTGACATGTACTAGATAAATATTTTCAAAGCATCTGAAATGATTAAGGTTAAAACTCAGTGAACTAAAGAAAATAACAGACATTTCCAGACTCAGGAACTTTGAGAGCCTCCTGGCTTGAAGAGCTGTCAGCAGCCGGTGCTGTGTAGAAAGAGAAAGCTGGCTCGGCGCCTATAGCTCAACCGGCTAAGGCGCCAGCCACGTACACCTAAGGTGGCGGGTTCGAATCCCCAGCCCAGACCCGCCAAACAACGATGGCTGCAACCAAGAAATAGCCGGGCGTTGTGGCGGACACCTGTGGTCCCAGCTACTTGGGAGGCGGAGGCAGGAGACTCGCTTGAGCCCAGGAGTTGGAGGTTGCTGTGAGCTGTAATGCCACGGCACTCTGCCCAGGGGGACAGCTTGAGGCTCTGTCTCAAAAAAAAAAAAAAAAAAGAGAGAAAGCTGCCTTCCTCCAGAACCTGGGCCCTTAGAGGGCAGGGGCGTGCATTCATACTGACAGCCCTCCACGGAGCACAGGACATGGCAGGAGCGCACTGGAAGTTCAAATGAATGAGTCAGTGACAGAGAGTAACAGGCACCAGGATAAAGGCACCTTTCTCCCCTCCTTAACTTATCCCTAAAGCCGGGTGTAAACTTGACTTAATGAATAACCACAAATCTGTGATTTTTGAGTGCTGCCTCTGTAGGTAATAATACTGTTATGACTTGGTTTTCAGATACTAAAAATAGCCTAGAAAAACCGAGTCAGACTGAACAGCATCCTTAAATATCATATTTATAATACCTATAAATGAATGAGAGGGGTGAAATCCATCATGTGTTTTTAATAGTCAAAAGAAAGAGACAAAGAAATACCAAATGGAAAGTTTTGAAATGCCCACAGTGCATAATTTTGACCGCTTGAGTGAGGTTTCAATAAAAACGCTTTTTCACTTTTCGCTAAAGACCAGACGAATGCCTGGTATGCACATATTCCACCGCCTTCAATGCACAGCCTTGGGAAGATGCTCTGCCTTGGATTTTGTTCCAGAAAGTAGAGCAAGCTAATGTCTGAACCATCACCAGACGGAGACAATGAAGTGCGGAATAAAATATAACAAGTAAAAGGCACACTACACCTTATACCTTGCACAACACACTGTGCACGCACACACAAAGAGCTCTGGAGAAGTCACAAAGGAAGTGAAAGCAGAAACCCTGGGAGAAAGTCGGCGCTGAGACAGGCTGTCACCAGGAGCCACCACTACACCCTGGAGACCTGAGTGCTTTCTCAGGACCAGTGGGGGAAGGGCAGGTAAGAGATCAAGACTCCTGACTCCAGAGGACCTCAACATGAGGGTGAAGAGAAAAACCTGTGTGCAAGGAAATGTCTTATCATTGACAAAGGATAGTGGGAATGAGGGAACTTTCTCCTGAGATCAAAGATCCATATTGATGCCACCCAGCATGGCTGGAGAAACCTAAGCCAGGAATTAAAGATACAGTGACCCCAAGGATGTAATGTTCTTGGGAGATGGATAAAACCACACACAAATCCTCCCTGGAGGATTACAACTTTGATGGAAGTATCAATTCCCTCAGATGAAGTTCCAAAGAAAATGAACAATTTACGGAAAAAATAAATCATAACACAAGAAAATGAGGCACCATGAGTGAGGATGAGCAGAAACAGATGGCTGAATCATTTCTATATGATAATCAACACAGAACTGTAAAGGTTTTTATATGTTTAAAAGTAGCTTAAAAGGCTGGGCTGGGCGAGGTGGCTCAGCGCCTGTGGCTCAAGCAGCTAAGGCGCCAGCCACATACACCTACGGTGGCAGGTTCGAATCCCCAGCCCGGGCCCGCCAAACAACAATGATGGCTGCAACCAAAAAATGGCCGGCGCTGTGGTGGGCGCCTGTGGTCCCAGCTACTTGGGAGGCTGAGGCAGGAGACTCGCTTGAGCCCAGGAGTTGGAAGTTGCTGTGAGCTGTGAGGCCATGGCACTCTACCCAGGGGGATAGCTTGAGACTCCGTCTCCAAAAAAAAAAAAAAAAAAACGGCTGGGCGAGATGGCTCATGTCTGTAATCCTAGCTCTGGGAGGCCAGGGCAGGTGGATTGTCTGAGGTTACAGGTTCAAGATCAGCCTGAGCCAGAACAAGACCTTATCTCTAAAGACAGCCAGGCGTTGTGGTGGGTGCCTGTATTCCCAGCTACGTGGGAGGCTGAGGCAAGAGGATCCCTTAGCCCAAGAGTTTGAGGTTGCTGTGAGCAATGACACCACAGCACTCTACCAAGGGCAACAAAGTGAGACTCTGTCTAAACAAACAAACAAACAAACAACAAAAAAAAAAACCTTCAATTCACCTTGAAGATAAATGTAGAGAAATTTTTTAAATCCATTTTCATTTTATCATCTCTATCAAGCAGACAAGGAAGAGTTAGATACAACAGATCAAGCAATTAATAAGGTTAAAAGATGTGAACATCATAATTAATAAGTCAACTCTAATGGACATATGAGGTCTGACAATTAAGTTCGTGAACTTGCCACTGTGCGCTGACACTGTCAGCACTCTACAGCTGTACAAACAGCTGGGTAAGGGTTCATGACCTTGATAAATCAGGGTTTCACGGCTGTGTTGTGTCAATGTGTGGTGGTGTCTTGCTGTGTGGCATGTTTGTGTGTGCCATCATGAGAATGTTGAGCTTGACTTAGAGCAATGAACGTTAAATTCCTTCGCAAAAGAGGAAGTGAAATCAAGGACATATTAATCCAAGTTTATGAGGAAAATGCTGTGAAGAAAACAGCAGCGTATAAAGGGAATAAATGTTTTTCTGGGAGAGACAAAATGTTTTCTGAAAGAGAAAGCGTCACTGATGGAGAGAGGCCAGGACAGCCACTAATGAGCAGAAATCATGAAAATATTGCAAAAATTCATTGAACTGTTCATCAAAATTGTTGGCTAACTGTGAGAGGCATAGCAGACCAAGTAAACATTGACAGAGAAGCAGGAAAATCTTAACCAAAAATCTTGGCTAACAACTCCTGGCTCTTGGATCACGACAATGTACCAGCTCACACAGCACTGTCTATCAGGGAGTTTTTAGCCAGTAAACAAGTAACTATTAGAATATCCTCCCCAATGAGTTTTTTGGCCTCCAATGAGTTTTTTCTTTACCTGAAAAGAAATACTGAAGGGAAGACATTTTGATGACATTTAGGATATTAAGAGTGATATGAAGACAGATTTGATGGCCATTCCAGAAAAAAGAGTCCCAAAATTTCTTGGAAGGGTGGAGTAGACATTGGTGTCAATGCATAGCTTCCCAAGGGGAATACTTTGAAGATGACGGCAGTGATATTCAGCAATGAGGTATGCATCACTTTTTCTAGGCTGAATTCGCTAACTTAATTGCCAGACCTCACATAGCATACACACACACATACACAAATGAATATACATATTCTTTTTATGCACAGATGGAACATTCATGAAAACTGACTCTTTGCTAGATACAGGCTTAACAAATTCCCAGGAACAATACTGATTATTAATTAGATTCCTTGATCACAACACAATAAAGTTAGAAATCATCAATAAAAAGATAAACAGGGGGCTGGGCACAGTGGCTCATGCCTGTAATCCTAGCACTCTGGGAGGCTGAGGCGGGTATTGCTTGCACTCAGAGGTTTGAGACCAGCCTGTGCAAGAGTTGGACCCCCATCTCTAAAAAATAGTTGAGCATTGTCGTGGGCACCTGTAGTCCCAGCTACTCGGGAGGCTGAGGCAAGAGAATTGCTTAAACCCAAGATTTTGAGGTTGCTGTGAGGTACGACTCCAGGGCACTCTACGAAGGGTAACAAAGTGAGACTCTGTCTCAAAAAAAAAAAAAAAAAAAGATAAATAGAAAAAACTTACACATTGGGAAATTAAACACACTTCCAATAACTCACGGGTTAAAGACAACTCTTTTTGAAGTCTCAGAAATATGAAACTTGTTCCAATTACCTTAAAACGTAAGAACCAATACCTTATGTAATCAGTAAAACTGAATTATTATAGAGTAGAACTCCATAGTTGACCACCTTCCTACACTGACTCCGTAAGTTGACCTAATTTTCATAGACTGGACATGTACACCACATGTACCTATATCAGTACAATAGGCCCAGTTCCTTACATTGACCAGCTCTGTATATGGACCAGTTTTGTTATAGTCCCTTGGGTGGTCAACTTACAGAGGTTCTACTGTATTTTAAAAACACTGCTAATACCTAAGGCAGATGTAAATTTTGCATTGTACCTGTATTTTTAAAAAATGTTTACTATGTACCATTTAAAGAATGAAAGCTTACAGTTGGAGGTTATGGAGCTTTCTTTAAGTGAATCCCTTATCTCACTGGATTACCATTTTGCTCTTTCAAACTGGTCACTTTAGATATAAAGTTGAACAAAACCACACGGTCCCAGCCTTCTGAATTCATTTTTGCAATGAATTTTATGGCACCCTCAGGAGATGGCCATTGGTCACAGCAACAAATGGCTCTCAGGAGGGATGATGTGACCCTGTAGCAAGAGTCAGGGCCGTCAGGAAAGGCTTTCCTGGGCCAGTGATCGTTTGACACATTAAAACCTAACATGTAAAAAGGAGGTGCCTGGAGAGGAGGACAGAACATCATTCCAGAAAATAAACTGCATATGCAAATCTACAAAGTTTTAAGTGGGCGATTAAGGTACAACTATAATTTTCAGATGGTCAATATATTAAACAGCATAGTAGAAAACTCTGCAAAATTTCTATGGTTTCTAATCTACTTCCTCAATGAGAAATTCATCTTTCTACTGTCACAAAATTTTTCTGACTTCAAAAATATTATGTGTTCTATTTAAGACACTTCAGCACTTTCCATATTGTTTTCTAAAAATGATACAAATCAACTTTAATCCTTAGAACCGGCTCGGCGCCTGTGGCTCAAGCGGCTAAAGCGCCAGCCACATACACCTAAGGTGGTGGGTTCGAATCCCCAGCCCGGGCCCGCCAAACAACAATGATGGCTGCAACCAAAAAATGGCCGGGCGTTGTGGCGGGCGCCTGTAGTCCCAGCTACTTGGGAGGCTGAGACAGGAGACTCGCTTGAGCCCAGGAGTTGGAGGTTGCTGTGAGCGTGATGCCATGGCACTCTACCCAGGGGGATAGCTTGAGGCTCCATCTCAAAAAAAAAAAACAAACCTTAGAACCTTTTAGAAAGACGTTTCTATTCTTTTCCTCAAATAAAGAGGTTTCTGCTCAGGAGAGACTATGAAGTATGCTTTCTAAACGGTTCTCACTCATCTACGTCACAGAAGGCCTAAAGAATTCACTCAGTCCCTACCAGGATTTCTAACATTCTACACCCAACTAATTCAACCAGACAAGCTGGATAAAACACACACGCACACAGATACTGGAGCTGAAAAGTTAAAAAAGAAAAAAATCAGGAACTCCTGGAATCTTGATATCATGACTACTCCTAAAAGTGATTATGTAAGCATAAAAGGACCTAAATTAGTTACCAAAGGTTAATTCTGACATGGAATTAACAGCTAAATTCTATAGATATGAACTAACTTCCGCTATTTTCTTCATGTCCCTTTTGATATACATTGAGAACAAAAATTTCTTAATTTCTTTTCCCAAACTTAGTTTTAAATAAAACTTAATCTACTCAAGTCTCCCATAGGATTATAACAAAATATGATAAACTTCAAAGGTTTCCAATAGAGGTCAAGACTAAAGCACTCATGTTGCCTTTTTCTCCATTTATTTGTAAATTAAGACATGACTGGACTGAGGGCATGCACTTAAACTGAATTCAGTTTTCTACTAAGGATTAGAAACAGCACAGATAATCCATTTAAAATGTGCAGTTACTAATTAACTTTCTTTACTAGTTAAGAATTGCCCAATTAAAGTTCTTCCTTTAAAAAATATTTTTTCCATTGTGAATATACCAGTGGAATTTCTAAAAATCATGACAGTTCAGAGATGATTGCATTTTCAAGAAAATATGTTAAGAAGAAACAAGAAAATTGTATCTGGAGAGAACTAAAGCCATTCTCTGATAAATTCAAAGGGAAACTCAACATATTTAATATATCCAGATAGTGAATATATTTATCATCACTTAGAGCTTATAGCAAGAACTTGAGGGCCACTAGAGCCTAAAATTTCATTAAAAGTTAGCAGGTTTTACTTAGTACATTCTCCCCACCTACCCATTAAAGAACAGGAAGAAAGAATCAAACTACTGAGATGTGGGGAAGGCCAGGGTGTGTGTGTATGGGGACTTTGGGAGAAGCAATAATGACAACTGTACTCTCTTGGGAACAATTAAAAACACACACACAAACAGGAGACTCTAGTCTGACACAAGAATCACCCGGAAATCAGAAAACCAAACAGCTGAGGAAGGGTCCTTTTTAAATAAGCGCTTCATTGCTCTTCTTCTTCTTAAAATGGAAGTAGTAAGTCACAAGGTAAACATGGAAATGAGTATCATTTGGAAGAAGGATCAGAAAGCTGAAAGAAAAGAACAGCCAGAATTTCTGGTTCACCTTCAGAGTGGTATATATATAACAAA
This sequence comes from Otolemur garnettii, assembly GCF_000181295.1. NCBI lineage: Eukaryota > Metazoa > Chordata > Mammalia > Primates > Galagidae > Otolemur > Otolemur garnettii. The sequence continues at coordinate 9,111,798 of NW_003852451.1, forward strand.
GTAGGAAGCTCTTACATATGCTTTAAAGCTTATCTTTAGGGAAGACCCAAGAGATTCACGTTTACTACAACCACTGTCACGTTCAATTTTTTAAAAAAATTAAAGTTCAGGCTTAACTATCAAAAATTTCATCATGTGTCCTCCCCACTAGTTGCTAAATAGTATTCCACTTAAGGGTAAAGGACAGTGCAGGAAACGTGCTTCCGCAGAACAGAATGGAAAATACCACAACACTGACCACTACTGAACAGATCTCTATGTCACAAACCACTTTTAAGGCTGGAAGATGAATATGTCCTAGCATGTCTAACTGGTAGTTTCTAGAACATTAGGAAACAAACTTCAAAATCAAATTTCCTTAAAAATTCCTGGCTTAATTTTTAAAAAGGTCAACAAAAAATTAACATGTGTTAATAAGGTACAAAGTTTTATCACATCTAGTAAAACCAAGCAATAGCCGTTAATATATATTAAGAAGATATTTCAGTAAGAGTAGTAACAGGTTCCCTGAAGGAGAACCTCCCATTTCTATATAAACACTGCAACTAGGATTCAGAGCACAAAATTTATCAGAGCTCAAAACTTAGCAGACCGAAATGAAATTGGACAATTCTGACTTTTCAACGGGATTTCAAATTTCTTACACTTTTCCAAATTATCCCTCCACCAAAAACACACATCCATGACCAACAACAACAAATTAAGGTCTTCATCAACTGAAAAGTAGCTTAGAGATCTCAAAAACAAATATTGAAAAGGATGCTGATGTTTATAAAAGTGGCATTACAAAAAGTATATGAAAAAGTAAATCCACTCTTCACACCAACCACCTCACAGATCAATCAAGAGCTCCAACCCCAGGTCTTCATTCCGCGATCGTGCCTTTCTCAGTGACTTTTTTTACATCAAGTAACTATAGAAAATGCTCACGAAGAGAGAGCGGGAGAGTGGCTTTTGAAGACTCAAGTATTAAAGGGGAACTACTAATTTCATTAAAATAAGCAAACCACCTCTCCTAGCCAATTACCAAATAGGAGTCAAAGTTCCACCACGTAATTCGGGCCTGGGCCTTTTCTCAGGCGAACACGTAATCGAAAGCACAGTCATTTCCCTCTTGATATTTTATTCATGCTGGTAATGCCATTCAAACCGAAAAGGTAGCAAAACAAGAGAAAAAAAATAAGAAAAGCGAAGGCAGCGGAGCGCGGGGTGCTGCAGCCGAGTCCCTCCTCCCCGGGATAGGCAGCGATCTCCCGCAGGCCAGGTCCAAAGTGCCGCGTCCCCTCGCCCCCCGACCCAACCCGCGGGCCTAGGGTCCCGCCGGCAGAGGGAGGAGCCGTGGGGGCCGCAGGGAAGCCGGACTCCAAGGAGCGCAGTCGCCTCGGGGACCCAGCGGCTCCCCCGTCCCTCCCGGGGCTGCGGGAACTTTCCGTCCAGCCTCCGCGGCTCCTCCCGGTGAGTCCGCCCGCAGTCCACACTCCAGTGCAAACTTTGCAAATGACGCCGGGCCGGGGTCCCGACCCGCGCCGGAGCCCAGCCCCCGATGACCCCCGCCCACGCTACGCGCGACCCCGGCCGCACCCACACCCGCAGGGGACCGGCCGGGCCGCGGGACAGCCCGGGGGCCCCACCGAGGGCGCGGTGCTGCCCCTGGCCTGCCCGGCGCCGCCACCAGCCCCTGACCCGGACCCGGACCCTCCCCGTGCCGCCGCGGGGCCGAGAGGGCGGCCGGGCCTGCGCCGCGCGCCCCTCACCTTGGTGGCCATGGCAGGCGAGTCCCCCGGCCCGGGACGGCCGGCTCCTCTCCCGCGCCGCGACTGGTCGGCCCGAGCCAGGAGGGCGAGGACGAGGGCGGCGGCTACAGCTGGGCCCGGCGCGGGGGCGGCGGCTCCGCCTCGGCCGGGAGTCTCGGCGCTCAGGCCGCACCGCTGGGCGCTTGGCGACTCCAGCCGCCGCCCGCTCCTGCAGTTCCTGAAAGTCCCCGGCTGCGCGGCCCCCGCCCCTGCGGGCCAAGCCTCCCATTTACCGCGGCGTGCGCGGCGCGGCCGGCGGAAGCGCGCCCGGGGCCCTGGGCCGCGGCCCGGCCTCCTCGCCCG
>NW_003852451.1:9114041-9115323 GCF_000181295.1 Otolemur garnettii
TGGCCGCCCCGCGGGGCCGGGAGCCGAGCCCGCCTCGGGCTCACGCGGGCCGGCGCCGCACGCCGAGGCTCCGGGTTTCCCGCGCTGGAGGCGGGAGCGGGCGGCCAAGGCTGGTTTCGTGCCCCGAAGGGCAGGAGTCACCGCCCGCCTGTCCCGCGGCGCGGTGGCTGTGGGGTCGGGTGCCCCTGGGCCGAGTGCTGTGAGTGCCACACAAACATCGGGAAGGAGCGGAGCAATGGCTGCCCGGCCCCACGGGCCCTTCTCGGAGCTTCTGCCTCCAGCCCCGAGTTTCCCTCCCGCAGGCCGGGATCCGGGATGGAGCCGACCCATTTACTCTCTTCTGCACTCTTGATACAAAACTATAAAATGCCTAAGGACCCTAGAAGTTTGGGGTACAGCAGGTTTCCTGAAGGAAATGAAAGGTCCAAAATTTTCCGGGTTTGTCAGTGTTTTCCTTCAGAGTTGGAAACTGAGTTATTAATGAATGAATGGCTTGAATTGAGCAGCAAGATTTGTCACGCAAGTACAAAAGACGCTACTGGAAGATACAGCTTAATCGGAATAGTAGTCTGTAGTAGGTTTTGTTTTTATTATCAGGGATAATAAACGAGGCAACTATCCAACCGACCTTATTAGGCAAGGAAAATGGTATTTAGAATTAATATCAAATTTGTGTCTTCTCAGATATGTTCAATTTGACCTCCGGAGATCACAACTAGTGAACTAGTTGTATTCAGTAATTGGGTTTAAAATAGATAGGGTGCAATAGAATTTACTGTGAATTTTTGTTTGTTGGGCTCATGGCCAAAGCCATTGTCATAAATAATCGTCTAAGTAAACGGAAAGTTGGGGAACAATGTTCATTGACAGCCTGCTTGCTTTATACTAGAACCTCCTCATTTTATGCCGGTCGGAACCCTTTGAGAAAGTCATTGTCTACTATTTACAAAGATGAACAAATCAGGGCTCACTTAAGTAACTTGCCTGTTGGGATATTTGCTGAAAATGACCATCATCTTGGACCCAGCAGCTCTACTTCTAGGAATTTATGTTCCTGTTGGACTTGTGCTAGTAAGTAAATGTTCATCAAAGCATTGTTCTGTGGTAACCACAAAAGGAAAGCTACCTGTGTTTGTTAATAGGACTTATTTTTTTTTTTTTTTTTGAGACAGAGCCTCAAGCTGTTCCCCTGGGTAGAGTGCGGTGGCATTACAGCTCACAGCAACCTCCAACTCCTGGGCTCAAGCGAGTCTCCTGCCTCCGCCTCCCAAGTAGCTGGGAC
>NW_003852451.1:9116472-9131187 GCF_000181295.1 Otolemur garnettii
AAAAAAAAAAAAAAAAAAAGAAAAGAAAAATAGTATGGAGTTTCCTTAAAAAATTAAAAATAGAACTACTATATGATCCAACAATCCCAATTCTAGGTATACAGCCAAAGGAAATGAAATGAATTATTTCTAAGAGGTGCACTCCCATGTTCATTACAGTTCAAGATATGGAATCAACCTAAGTGTCCTTCAGTGGGTGAATGGATAAAGAAAATGTGGTATGTATAAACAATTCAATACTATTCAGCTCTTACAAAGAAGGAAATCTTGGGTGGCACCTGTGACTGAGTGGGTAGGGCACTGGCCCCATATACCGAGGGTGGCAGGTTCAAACCCAGCCCCGGCCAAACTGCAACAAAAAAATAGCCAGTCGTTGGTGGATGCCTGTAGTCCCAGCTACTTGGGAGACTGAAGCAAGAGAATCGCCTAAGCCCAAGAGTTGGAGGTTGCTAAGAGCTGTGTGATGCCATGGCACTCTACTGAGGGCAATAAAGTAAGACTCTGTCTACAAAAAAAGAAAAAAAAAAGGAAATCTTATTTGTGACAACTCAGATGAACCTGGAGGACGTCACGCTAACAGACAGAGAAAGATAAAAGCTGCATGATTTCACTTATATGTGGAATTTTAGAAAGTGTAACTCTTCAAAGCAGAGTAGAATGGTGGTTACCAGGGGCAGGGTCACAGCTCAGAGCAACCTCAAACTCTTGGGCTTAAGCAATTCTCTTGCCTCAGCCTCCCAAGTAGCTGGGACTACAGGCGCCCACCACAATGCCCAGCTACTTTTTTTCAGTAGTTTTAGCTGACCTGGGCGGGGTTTGAACCCACCAGCCTTGGTGTATATGGGCAGTGCCCTACCCACTGAGCTACGGGCGCTGCTGGAAAAATCATTTTTTTAAAAGGTAACAGTGGCTTGGTGCCTATGGCTCAAGTGGCTAAGGCGCCAGCCACATACACCTGAGCTGGCAGGTTCAAATCCAGCCTGGGCCCGCCAAACAACAGTGATGGCTGCAACCAAAAAATAGCCAAGCATTGTGGCAGGCGCCTGTAGTCCCAGCTACTTAGGAGGCAGAGGCAGGAGAATTGCTTAAGCCCGGGAGTTGAAGGTTGTTGTGAGCTGTGATGCCACAGCATCTACCCAGGGTGACAGCTTGAAGCTCTGTCTCAAAAAAAAAAAAAGACATTAGACTTATGAAACAAAAATGAAATCATGACGATATTATGAAACATGGCATTGTTTCTTAGGGCCCTGATGGGCAGGCATTGATGTAATCCCCAGGTGAACTTGATCACCAGCTTCCACTCATACCACCTCCTGGAGCTCTCTGCTCCTGCTATACTGATCTCTCCTTTGATTTCTAAGCATCACATACTTTTGTAGAAGGGCCAAGCCTAGCTTCATGGGCATGTAACATGTGACTGTGCTGTGCAAGGTTCCCTGCTTAGATGGGCCCTGTGGCTGGTGTCAGCATCTTTAAATTCTTCATGGCTTTAACTAGGGCCTCACACTTTCATTTTGTACTAGGATTACTAAATAATATAACCTGGCCTGGCAAGAATGTTGTATTTATTGCTTCTCTGTGTGAAATACTCCCTACCTACTAAACCCCCCTCCCTGTGCACATACCTATACACCTGCCAACCTCCCAGGCTCAAGTGTCATAGCAGGTACAGCAGTTCTTCAGGGAAATAGTCCTACCCCCAGCAGAAGCTCTGCTGAGTCTCAAAGTACTGGCTCCCCTGTCTTTGGAAACATCTCAATTTGTGACTCATTTGAGTGATGATCTGCCTTCTGCCCTAGACTATAAGGAAAGGAGGTTCTGTCCCCTTGTCCCTCACCATTGTGCCCCTGGCATGACCTTGAGCTCAGAGGAAAGGATGAGAGGAGCAGCAAATCTCAAACACACCGTAGTAGTCTCTTGAGCCTACTTTCAAGCAACTCCTGTGATTCTGAGGAGCACATTGGAAAACCGCTGTCTTTAAGTTCACATGAAACATTGTGCAATACAAGTTTTCTGCAAGCTTTATTACTTCATAATATTCTATTTTTAAAAATTCTATGAATGTGATATTCCTCTATAACAATATTTCATGAAATAATGTGAGTGTTGACTGGCATATATAAAAATAAAACTGCTAACTTAAGCAGCATTTACTGCAGATATAGTAGCTAATTCATTATTTAAAATGTGGCACAACTTTAATTAAGTTCCAGATCCCTTTAGTGTGTGAGTTGTTGTTGAAGTGCGTGCCTGTTCATCTCCTTTTATGTACTTGCCAGTTATCTGTCGGCATTTGTTTTGGATGTAATTATAAAATCCCAACCCCCTCATTTTTAGGTTCAGAAACAAGGCCAGGGAAGTGAAATGACCTGCCTGTCACGAATTAAACTAGGGTCCACTTCTTTCATCACAGGTCTCCAAAACGACATGTTCAAACTAAAGGCATTTTAGGTGAGAGGTGTGAAGGTCAAGAGGCACAGTGCCAGCAGCTACTGCTTGCACTTCATCTTCTGAAGTCCAGCTGCCCAATGGAACAAGGAGGACTCCACACCAGAAAATTGACTTCCCGCAGGACAATCAAGAAGAGCCCAGGGCAAAGTTGCACAATGCCAGGTTTTGTCTTCTGCTTTCCATTTACATTAGGCTAACTGGTTATGGGCAGCGCCTGTGGCTCAAAGGAGTAGGATGCCAGCCCCATATGCCAGAGGTGGTAGGTTCAAATCCAGCCCTGGCCAAAAAATGCCAAAAAAAAAGGCTAACTGGTTATATGTGTAAGAGTGTATGGGATTTTTACTTTGTCTTGGTTGGTTAGCTGATCGATTGGTTTTAGTTTTTGTTCCATTTTGACCAGGGGAGAGGCAAAGCCATGAACAGGAGTACTGGTACATGGAGTCCAGAACTAGAGAGTGAGCAGGAATCTGCCGACTGCTGGGACCTGAGCAGGATGGGAGGGACAGTAGGTACGGGCGGGAAGAGACCAAAGGCTGGTAAGGCTGCACCCGTGGCTGACGTGGCACCAGCAGGCAGGGACCGTCTGATCATGCTTCTGCACTAGACTGTTTGCTGGACTGGGTAGTCCTGACTGCCAGATGGAAGGCTGAGCTGGGAGGTGAGGGCATCCTGGTGGGATGGGCTCACCAGCTGGCTTCAAATCGGGTCCCTCCCTACAGGATCCATGATGTCTCCTGAGACTTTGGCCTAGGGTGTCACTTTAATTCCCTGACCTGTCATTGGCAGACTTTGGTGTGAGTCTTCAGAAACACATTCATGGTCAGTGATGGGGCACAAAGACATGAGCAGTAGCAGAAATAGGAATCTTTGCATAGTATGGGCCATTTTGCCAGCTATGGTCATTGTGCAAGTTGGAGACTAGAAGAAGTTACTTTAAAGCGTCCGTGCACACCCACACTCACTCTCAGGACCCTTCTTGGAAGGCAGCTGTAATGACAGTGCTTGCTAAACATGAGTACAGAACATTTGCTGTGACTGCCATGATTAAGAGCCGGACACTATGATTACAACCTCTGTCCCTTACACTATGATTGCATCCTCTGTCCCTCGGAGTCCTGCTTTTCCCCAGCCTTTGAACAGAAAGGCCACACCCTGCAGAGTCCTGAATGCTGAGCAGGTGGCACGGCCCTGGAGTCGGATAGTCCTTGGTTTGAAACTCATTTCTGCTGCTTACCACCTGCGTGAACTTGGGCAGGTTATTTAATCTTGATCCTTGGGGCTGATTTCTATCTTCGTCTATCTAGGCTGCTATAACAAAATACCGTAGATTGAGTGTTTTCTAAACAACAAGTATTTATTTCTCACAATTCTGGAGGTTAGGAGGTCTAACATCATAGCACCAATAGATTCAGTGCCTGGTGAAGGCCCCTTCCTGGTTCATGGACAGCTGTCTTCTCACTGTGTCTTCACAGGGCAGAAGGATGAGCGAGCTCTGTGGAGCCTCTTTTATACGGGCACTAATCCCACTTGTGAGGGCTTCAACCTCATGACCTGATCATCTCCCAAAGGCCCCACTTCTGTAAGCCATCACCTTAAGGGTTAGGATTTCAACATGTTAATTTTAAGAGGACACAAACATTTGGTCAACAGCACAGTGATATGGCCCTGAGTTTGTTTTGAAGATTCAATGAAGCAACTTTTGCCTGGACTAGCATGCCATTCTAATAGATCTTAAGAGTTATCAATGGTGGCATTCTTGGCGGGCTTCATTTTGGGAGCCAGTATCTTATTGTGGTTCAGATTTCCAATACACTGTTCTTCAGTGATTATAGCATCTTTATGATTCAGTCAGCACCTGTGTTTGCTCACTTCTGTGACTTTTTTTGTTATTTTTCTCTGCATTCTTCTCATTCTTCATTATTCTCTTTTGTTGACCTTGTGTCTTTCTTTCTTTTCTCATTTTTCTTTAAGACAGAGTCTCACTTTGTCACCCTGGGTAGAGTACTGTGGCGTCATAGCTCCCAACAGCCTCAATCCTCTTGCCTCAGCCTCCAGAGTACCCAGAACTATAGATGCCGGCCACAATGTCCAGCTGTTTTTAGAGACAGCGTCTTGCTCTTGCTCAGGTTTGTCTCAAACTCCTCAGCTCAAGCAGTCTGCTGACCTCAGCCTCCCAGAGTGCTGGGATTACAGACTTGAGCCACTGTGCCCAGCCTCTATACGGTTCTTTTTTTTTTTTTTTTGAGACAGAGCCTCAAGCTATCCCCCTGGGTAGAGTGCCATGGCATCACAGCTCACAACAACCTCCAACTCCTGGGCTCAAGCGAGTCTCCTGCCTCAGCCTCCCAAGTAGCTGGGACTACAGGCGCCCGCCACAACGCCTGGCCATTTTTCGGTTGCAGCCATCATTGTTGTTTGGCGGGCCCGGGCTGGGGATTCGAACCCGCCACCTTAGGTGTATGTGGCTGGCGCCTTAGCCGCTTGAGCCACAGGCGCTGAGCCCTCTATACGGTTCTTATAAGCAGTTGTCTCCCTGTTACCTGTCCACGTCAATGACCACAAAGTGAAGGGGTGGTTTTCAGGTGTAGTTGTGTCTTTGCTGACTGGTGGGTGCACACAGAGCCCTGACCCGGAGCTTGGCACACATGAGGAGGTGAAAAAGCAGTGGCTCTTGAAATGCCAGTTTGATCTATTAGCTGCTTTTATTTCATTCATAAGCTATTTATGGAGAGCCCACAGTGTGCAAAGAGCTACGGAAGATGAGCTCAAAGTCACATCCATTGCATTTTGCGTTCTCCTAGAATTTAAAATCTCAAAGGTAAAGAAGACATCTGCCGTGTCCGCTAAGACAGTCCCCGCTGGCACTTTACTTTTATTTGACAGTGTCCTCTTAGTGATGAGAATCGCTGACAGAAACACCTGTGTTTTAGAGAACCTGTGGTTTCCGAAGTAGAGGGGGAAGCTGTGCAAAGCAGAACAATTTGGGGGAATTAGTTACAGCACATGGCTCCTTCCTCAAACCCCAGCACATCCACCCCAGAGCGAGGGAGCCTGGCAGTCAGTCTCAGCCTTGAGAGCTTTTCCCTGAAACTTGACAGTGACAGACTAAGTTAGCAAATTCCTTTGAAAGTGTGATTGTTTTGAGCTCAGTGCCCATACTCAGTGGTTAGGGTGCCAGCCACATACATGGGGGCTGGTAGGTTTGAACCTGGCCCGGGCCTACTAAATATAACAATAAAAACAAAACAAAAAAATAGCCAGGCATTTTGGTAGGAGCCTATGTCCCAGCTACTTGGGAGGCTGAGGCAAGAGAATTGCTTTAGCCCAAGAGTTTTAGGTTACTGTGAGCTGTGATGCCACAGCACTCTACCAAGGGCAACACAGTGAGACACTGTCTCAAAAAAAAAGTGTGATTGTTTGGGGGTGTTGATTAAGAACCTATTGGTTCCTTGTATAAAACTGGCCTGATAAATATTCAGTAGACTTGAATGGTCTAAAGAGAAAGTGAATATGTTTGTAGCATGGCTACTAACTCTGTGAGGACTCAGACACCCACAATCTGAGTAGGCTCTAAAGGTAGGAATACAAGGTTTTTCCTTGGTGGACACAGTCCCTGGGACTGGCTGCATTATTTGTGGAGCCAGAGCAAAATGAAAATGCAAGTCCCCTTATTTAAAAAATCATTGAGAATTTCAAAACAGCAACAGAGAACATTAAACCAAGCATGGGTCTCTTAATCTCAGGGCCCGATGAACTGTATAGGAGGCCCTGACAATTATTTTTTCACAAGAAGTACTTGTCACCTATGATTGGAATAATCAGGAAACTTCCAAGAAGGTGGAATCTGAGCTGTATCTTGAAAGACAGATAAATTTTCAATTTTTCAAGGGAGAAGAATGGCATGAGCAAAGATATCACAGTGAAACAGTATGTCCCTGATGTCAGTGAGGCCACGTTTGCTAGGGCAGATGTTGTCATGTGGGAATAAAGTCAGAAAGATAGAGAGGCCTGGTGCAGTGGCTCATGCCTGGAATCCTAGCACTCTGGGAGGCCAAGAGGGGTGGATTGTTTGAGTTCAGGAGTTCAAGACCAGCCTGAGTAAGAGTGAGAACCTGTCTCTACTAAAAATAGAAAAATCAGCCCGGTATGGTGGTGGGCACTTGTGGTGGTGGGTGCCTATAGTTCCAGGTACCAGGGAGGCTAAGGCAAGAGGATCTCTCCAGATTGCTGTGAGCTATGACGCCATGACACTCTAGCCAGCGGCAATAGAGTAAGATTCTATCTCAAAAAAAAAGAAAGAGGGCAGATTATGGCATTGAGATGCCATAGAAACCATTAAAAAATACCTTGGTGTTTCTGGAAGATAAATTTGACAGTGTATGTGCAGTATACATTGGAACAGGCCCACCCCAGAGGGAAAAGTCCAGTTAAAAGGCTCCGCTGTAGCTGAAGGCATTCGCTTGCTTGCGGCCACACTGTTCTGAGATGTCCACTTCCCTTCTCTTCTCCAGGAACTTGGAACTGTTAAAGAAAATTTCTAGTAGACTATTGGTTTGGGCTGAGCTTCTGCATGGGCCCCAAAGACTAAACTAAAGGGGAATTACTCATGCTAAGTTTCCACAGGAACAAGCCAAAACAAAGTTGTTTATCAGGACTTCAAAAAACTCAGGAGAGATAATAGCCAAATTGCCAAAGGGGCTGGTGTTAGCCGCCATGATAAGAAAGTTGACCCCTTCTGCCTTAATCTTTATGAGGAAAGTAACTTTGGAAGGACCAATCCACTTTTTTTTTTTTTTTTTTGAGACAAGCTATCCCCCTGGGTAGAGTGCCATGGCATCACAGCTCACAGCAACCTCCAACTCCTGGGCTCAAGCGAGTCTCCTGCCTCAGCCTCCTAAGTAGCTGGAACTTCAGGCGCCCGCCACAACGCCCGGCCATTTTTTTGGTTGCAGCCGTCATTGTTATTTGGCGGCCCAGGCTGGGGATTCGAACCCACCACCTTAGGTGTATGTGGCTGGCGCCTTAGCCGCTTGAGCCACAGGCGTGAGCCGACCAATCCACTTTTTGTTCTGTATCTGCTTTCCTTAGCCCTTTTCTGTCTATAAAAAGTCCTAGGCTCAGCTCACTGGAACACTCTATTTTATAGAATGAAGCATGGCCTAAGTTTAGAACCACAAGTAAAAGCTAATTAAAGTCTTTAAGTTTGGTTCGGCGCCTGTAGCTCAAGCAGCTAAAGCGCCAGCCACATACACCAGAGTGGCAGGTTCTAATCCAGCCTGGGCCTGCCAAACAACGACGGCTGCAACCAAAAAAAAATAGCTGGGTATTGTGGCAGGCACCTGTAGTCCCAGCTACTTGAGAGGCTGAGACAAGAGAATCGCTTAAACCGAGGAGTTGGAGGTTGCTGTGAGCTGTGATGCCATAGCACTCTACCGAGGGTGACAGCTTGAGGCTCTGTCTTGAAAAAAAAGATCTTTCAATTTGTTGTGATGTTTTCTTCTGAGATGGTATTTTGGCTACTATGAAGGGACCCAAAGGAGACTTGTTGATGGCTCCCAAGACCCCCTTAGGAACCCAGGAGAGGCACTGCTGGCCCCTTTGGAGGTCCCTTGTCTTCCTCTTGGAGCCCCAGGGGTTGTAAGTTCATCTTGGGCAGGGCTCTGCTCTTTTTGCATTGAGCCCCCTGATCTTTTCGGCTTTCGAGTCCAGCATTAGTTTGTGCCTTGAGAGAGCATATGACTGGTGGGGTTGGCAGGGCCTGACTAATCACTGAGTGGAAGTCAGGCTCAGTGCCTATAGCTCAGCGGCTAGGGCACCAGCCACATACACCGGGGCTGGCGGGTTCAAACCTGCCTGGGCCTGCCAAACAACAATGACAACCACAGCAAAAAAATAGCTGGGCATTGTGGTGGGCACCTGTAGTCCCAGCTACTTGGGAGGCTGAGGCAAGAGAATTACTTAAGCCCAAGAGTTAGAAGTTGCTGTGAGCTGTGATGCCACAGCACTCTACCAGGAGTGACATAGTGAGACTCTGTCTCAAAACAAACAAACAAACAAACAAAAAAGAACAAAGTGGAAGTCATGACAGAGACAAGACAGGGTCCTGTAGAGAGGCCTTAGGTGTCCGGCTGGGCCTGACAGAACCTGGCAGTAAATGGCAGTTACTGCAAGGGAGGTGAATTCCAGCTTTCAGAAATTCACAGGGATTCTGTGTTCTGTCCTCTTTGTTTCTTTCTTGTGACCACTAACAGTATGGAATTGCTTTGGTGACTAGTGGTAGAATATCTTAAATATGGTTAGTCAACCATCAATAGTCCCATTGATCGAGGAGGCCGCATTTCCTCTCTGATCTGCAATGGGTGCGCTCCTGGCTTCTCTCCTCCGTTCTACTGGTGTCTTTTCTGTTTCGACACCAATGCCACATTGTCTTAACTACTCTATTTTTATAATATCTTCTTACCTATTATAACAAATAACCCCCAGATTTCAGCAATTCAATACAGTTTTTTCCTCCACTCACAAAAATAAGGGTTGGTTGGGAAGTAGGGGAGCTCTCTGTCATTCATGGTCCCTGGATTTTCCATTGGTGGCGTCACCATCCCCAACATCTTCAGGATCCTCACCTGGGTCACTGGCATCTGCCTGGGATATAGGAAAGGAGGGAAAACATTTACACCCACTTCCCATTGGCCATGGTCAGCCCCTGGACCTCAGCTGATTGTAAGCAAGGCTGGAGATGCAGTCTAGCTGCGTGCCCAGAGGAAATGGGTTTGGTGAACACACAGCCTGCCATAATCTCACTCAAGAACAAAAATAGGATATATCAAAACTGAATATTTCTTATAAAGTTTTCTCTCCACAATACTACCCTTTATCTATTTCCAATCTCTTTCATCAACTGAACACATATTTGTGGAAAGCCCACTGGACTTTTGTGGCAGGCAGTCCGTAAAATGCCCCCCAGAGAAGCCCTTCTCCTGTGTTCAGTCCCTTGTGTAATCCCTTCCCCTTGAGTGTGAGCTGAGCAGATTGAATTGCTGCTAAGAAATGGGATTGCATTGAAATCATGAGTGTACGTCCAAGATAGGGTTATAAAAAGACTGTGGTTCCTTTCCCGGATTCCCTCCCTCTTTCTGATCACTAGCTACCATGTCATGAAGAGATCCAGGCAGCCACTGGAGAGAGTTCCTTGTGGCAAGGACATGAGGTCAGCCGGTGAGAATGGGAGTAAGCTTGAATCTTACTGAGGTTTTGGAAGTTGCCAACCATGGAAGGAGTGAGTTTGCAGGTGGATTCTTTAGACTCCACTGAGCCCACATGGCTGCATCCTGGCTGACCTCTGACTGTAATCTCTTAAGAGCACCTCAGCCAGGGGCACCCAGATAAGTCATGCCTCAAACAAACTAACTTGTTTTAAGCTGCTAAATAGTGGGGTAATTTGTTTTGTAACAATAGATAACAAATACAATTTTGCATTCATTACTGGGGTCAAAAGAGTTCACAAGGCACATCTTGGTTAAGGAATCCTCATACTCTCTTCTCCGGCATGATCTCATAGGATCACCTTTGACACCTACTTTTGGAAAAGTGAGTGTCCTATGGAGTCACAAAGTGTGTGGTGGAGCTGACCTCTGCATCTCTAAATTCGCCTCTAATCACCTTATCCTGCATTCGTAGCACCTACCCTCTGGTGGCTCCAGTAGTGCTTTTTTCCTTTATTAAGCAAGCATAGACGTGAATAATTTTGTCCACCAGTACAGTCCCACAGCTTCTGGATGGCAGAATGGGGTGTCCTGTAACTGTGGGACCCTAAGTCTGCAGACCCCTCTCAAGAGCACAGAAGGAGCATCACTGGACATGACACCCACGCGAACTGCAAAAGCATTTTGACTCCTCGTGACATAGAGCCGTTTGTTAGGCAACAAAAGCTAACTGCTAGAGATATGTATTAGATCTTTTTAGTTTATCTTCTAAGTCTTAACTTCTTTTCACTTTTTCCATCTCTCTCTTTTTTTTTAAGAGACAGAGTCTCACTTTATTGCCCTCAGTAGAGTGCTGTGGCATCACAGCTCGTGGCAACCTCCTCTAGTTCTTGGGCTTAGGGGATTCTCTTGTCTCAGCCTCCCAAGTAGCTGGGACTACAGGTGCCCGCCACAAGGCCCGGCTATTTTTTGTTGTTGTTGCAGTTTGGTGGAGGTGGGGTTTGAACCCGACACCCTCGGTATATGGAGTCGAAGCCCTACCCACTGAGCCACAGGCACCACCCTCTGGGAAATTTCTTAAAGATCCAAATCTTTCCATAGCTAAGTCCAGTCTGTCGTTAACCTAGCAATTGAATTTTAAATTTCAAACACTGTTTGTCATTGTTTCATTTCTATAGGAGTGACAGGGATCTTATTTTGTCACATAGCCCTATTTTTAAATGACGATTCCCTATGCTTTTAAAAGCATGATTTTAAGCCCTCAGGGTATTAGCTCTTTCCAACTGCAGTGTCACCTTAAATTTTTGCTAGTGTTTCTGTTTGTCGTGTCTATGGTGAATTGTTTCCTTCTATGGTTGGAATTTGTTTGAGTTCATTTCTTTAGGATTTTTTTTTCTGTGTTTTTTCAAGTAAGACAATATCCTTGGAAAGTAGTTTATACTTTCTTCTAGGTAATTGGAGATTTAATCAGTCAGATACTAATTCTCTTATTAAAATCTTAGCTTACAAATTATCACGCAGTGAAGACACTGTAAATTTCAACTCCATACCTCTGCCTGGCACAGTTTTGGAAATTTAATATTTCATTGGATTTGTTTTCCCTTTTAGGACCCAGGTTAGAGTACATTTTATTATTACATCTTTGAGAAAGTAGGAAGAGTTTTTAGTCTGTCCCCCCTTCATTAAAAGGGTAGCTTATTCAGGGTCTTGGTTTATTTGGGGATTTCAGTTCCAACACCTTGCCTCAGTTGGAACCAGATTAGGAAGGGTTTTTAGTCCCTGATAGATAGTTTCATCCTTGGCGATTAGCAATAACATTTTTGCAAGCACTATACTGGGCTTTGCAGGACTGAAGCTGAGAAGAATATTTTAAGATTGACATATAAAGAAAGTTGGGTCCCAAAATGTAGTTGTCCCAATTTCAGATCATCCAAATGTTCTGTTGCCATGGCAATCTGAGGTTATAGCTCAGCAACGTAAATATTTGGCAATTGATTTAAATCAACCACTTGTGATTTACATCAAAACAAACAAAAGTGTTGGTTTGGATGCTACCAGCTGCCATTTTTTACTTGATTTAAGAGTCTTTGGTAAAGAGTAGGACACAGATGGATGTTTGATTTGCTTTATGTTTTTAAAAATGAGATTCATTTTAGACTTAAAGACCATGTGGGTATTTAGAGAAAAACATTAGGATGTTTCTTTTCTTTTTCCCACTAAAAGTGGCAGAGCCAAAATTATGCCCGTGGATTAATGTTTCACAACTGTGCTTCTCTCCACAATGATCAAATATTTTGGAGGGTTTGAGTAACTGTCACATCTGTTGAAGAGAAATTACTCAGTAACCTATGGCATATGCAGAAACGGGAGAACAGAAATAAGGAGATGATGGCTTTCCCATTCGGAGTAGAAAAAGAAGCCAAGGAAAAGAGATGCCTTCTATTTTTTCTTTTTGAAATGATGAATATTTATAGCATATCTCAGTTTTAGGCTAACACTATTTCTCCTTCTTGTTAAAAAGAGATAAATATACTTTTATTAATTTTTTGTGTATGGAGTTCCAAGAAAATATTCAAATACTTTGAGCTCACAAAGTGGGATGAGTGCCTATTACTGTGGCAGGCTCTTAATGATCTCACCTCAATACTCAACCCGTGGCCACAAAAAATCAACAGATGGGCTGAGCTATAACATACAGGCCTTTTCTTAAACATCTGCATAAATTCAGCACCTGCCACAATGTCTGACAAAGAAGGGACACTCAATAAAGCTCTGCCAAATGCTGAATGGATGTGTATGCATAAATTAACACACACAAAGATAGGAAACAGCAACATCCTATCTTTAGGATATTAGGGCATATAAGACGGGCAAATTGAGGGCCAATGTGATCCTGAAAAGTACTTTGAACAAGGTGGAGGGAATCTAAGCTTTGTTTTGCCTCCTTAAGTGGGAAAAGTAGATTTACTGATAATTCTGAAGCTTCCTGCCTTTTGTGTCCTGTGTCTGTCTGCATCTGCGGTGGGCACTGTGCTCCCCAGCAGTTCTGACAGTCACAAAGCCTTGGACAGTTGTGTCAACAGTCCCCTCTGTCTGGCAGCCGGAGCTGACTGTCGCCACACTCCAGGAGCCCACGTGAAGGCAGGGAATGTGCAAGATGCGGAACAGCAGAGGGTGGCTTGTTTTCAGGAAGTAGCACCTGGAGCCACAGGGAGGATGGTCAGTGGCCATGGAGAAGGAAGCTGGCGGGGAAGGGCCAAGGAGAGGCACAGGGGACGGTTCAGGTGAGAGGGGATGGAGACCTAGGTGGCCACAAGGCAGAGGGGAGGGACCTTAGAGAGGACAGTGATATCCAGGGAGAAGTGAGGAGGAAGGCCAGTTCCTGGCTTTGGTGGATGGGTGGTGTTGGGTAATGTTCTTTCTCGCAGGGAGAGAAGGATGGCATGGCCGCGGGTGCAAGCTCGCTCCTAGAATTGTTTAAAAGCAAGAAATGACTACACACTCTTAGGTGGCATGTAGCAAAATGTCTTTATTTTCTTCTCCCTTTTATTGGGAGCTAGTCACGTACACCACATTGATCAATAATCCTGACATCCTCATTTCTTATCTTAAACTATAGAAAAGAAAGAAAGTCCAGGAATGTGAGATAGCCATCATAAGATTAGCCTAAAGAAAGAAAGTCCAGGAATGTGAGATAGCCATCTTAAGCTAGCCTCAGGCTATTCCTCTTGGAAGCTCTAAAAGAACAATACATTATCTGACTTCTATTGTTAAAATTAAAGGTTAGGATAAACAGAGGAGTAAAACCTTTCTCTTCTATGTACTCAATTAAATTTCTGAGAAACTGGCTTCATGACTGTTTTTTTATGGTTTTGGAGACCCTGCAGTTAGGATGGAGTATTTTACTCAACATCATTATGATGGAGTTTTTCTTTTTACTCACATCAACCTTTGAGTCATGGCCTCTGCACAGATGGGCCATTTCAACCCTTATCTGACAGGCTGACTTGACTGCACAGTCAGAGTTACCTGTAAGAGGTATTTCCGCCTGGCCTGCAGGCCCCCACCGTGTTTTCCCAGGTCGCTTAGGGTTTCGACAAAAGCACATAATACTCACAAGTCTTTTTGCTCAGTTCTGGAATTAAAAGAGCACATTTCATTTAATTTTTGTGGGGGTTTACCCCACAGGTGGCTTGGGATGCAGTAACCCAACACAGATGTGGAAGGCACCAGAGCCGGGAGCTGCCTCTTCACCCCGTGGCAAAGCCATGCTAACATGTCTCATGGTCTCAGAATCCCACTGAGGGTGTCCTGCTGAGCTTACGATTCCTTTGTAAGGAAAAAAAGTATTTTTGTTGTGATCTATCAACGTAGCTATGCCAAATGTTTGTCTTTTTTTAAGGCTGTGTAGTACCTAACTCACATCTTGTTTCTGGGGCATCCCCCATGGGTAGGTTTGGGGGGGCACAGGGTGCTGCCTCCCCTACAGGAGTGAAGGGTAGGTCCCCTCACTCCCCCTCACCTTGGTATGTGTCCTGGGCCCAACCAACAGGATCCTGCAATGATTAATTTTATGTGTCAAATTGGCTAGGCCACCATACCGGGATAGTTCATCAAATGCCTATCTAGAGGTTGCTGTGGAGGTTTTTTTTTAGATGAGATTAACATTTATATTGGAATCTTTGAGTAATGAGATAACCCTGTCTGATGTGGGAGCCTCCTCCAATGAGGTGAAGCCCTTAAGAGAAAAAGCGTGATGCCCCCTAAGCAGGGGGAATTCTGCCAAAAGATGGTCTTCAAACATCAAGTCTTCCCTGATCTCCAGCCTGCTGGTCTACACACTCTCTCCTTCTCTCTCATAGACACACACAAGCAAATAATTCCCGGTAGTTCCAGCAGAGTAAAGGAACAGCACTGTACATTTCTGTGAGAACATTTCATTTTGGGCGGGACTACTATGAATCAGTGTGCCCCCTTCATAAATAAGATCAAGACATTAGGCTTGGCGCCTGTGGCTCAAGTGGCTAAGGTGCCAGCCACATACACCTAAGGTGGTGGGTTC
>NW_003852451.1:9132413-9137784 GCF_000181295.1 Otolemur garnettii
TTTTGAGACGGAGCCTCAAGCTATCCCCCTGGGTAGAGTGCCATGGCATCACGCTCACAGCAACCTCCAACTCCTGGGCTCAAACGAGTCTCCTGACTCAGCCTCCCAAGTAGCTGGGACTCCAGGCGCCCGCCACAACGCCTGGCCATTTTTTTGGTTGCAGCCATGATTGTTGTTTGGCGGGCCCGGGCTGGGGATTTGAACCCACCACCTTAGGTGTATGTGGCTGGCGCCTTAGCTGCTTGAGCCACAGGCGCCGAGCCGTTCTTACTCCATTTTTAAACCATGTTGGAAAATTTATGTGTGTGTTCAGTTGGCTTCAACATGTATTACATGATGTTCCTATTGTGCCCCAAGTTAGGAAGGATTCAGCAAATGACCAGAACATGTTAACAGGACACAGAAACCAGTGGGATGACCTCACACTGGACAAATTCAGAGCAATTTGGCATCAAAATAAAGAATTATGGTAAAGGATGATAGCCTGCTGACTAAAGTGGGAATCCACGAGTCCATACTGTTACAATGAAATGATGACAGAAATGTTAGTAAATGGGGAGAAAAGAAAATTTCCCCCAAAATGCAGCTAATAAACATACAAGGAATGATGAAATGAGAAAGTCACGTTGACAATGTAGAAATTATTAATGCTGCCAGCAAACAGTGGATAATGAAACTAGTGGATAAAACTTTAATGAGGAATGGTCTTGAAGGAACTCCTCACAATAGCCTTACTGGTTTCAAAAGAAAACAGAAAAAAAAAAAAAGACAACCTGATGGTTGAGAAACTGGAAGACAACTCTTCAATCAAGTAACCAAAGTTAACATTATCTGTTTTGAAACAAACAGAAATCCTGCACCATATTCAAGGATGCCACGAGACAGACTCACCGTGATGTCTGGATATTCCTGTCAAAAATCACAACCTGAATCTAATTGTGAGGCAACACCAGACACACCCAAACTGAGGAACATTCTAGAAAGTTATTGCTTGTAATCTTTAAAAGCATCAAAGTCCTGAAAGTCAAGGAAAAACTTTTCTAGAT
This sequence comes from Otolemur garnettii, assembly GCF_000181295.1. Classification (NCBI taxonomy): domain Eukaryota; kingdom Metazoa; phylum Chordata; class Mammalia; order Primates; family Galagidae; genus Otolemur; species Otolemur garnettii. Next base: position 9,133,460 of record NW_003852451.1, read on the forward strand.
TGATGAAGACCAAAAAGAAATGAGAATAAATGTGATGCTGGATCCTAGACGGGGTCCTTTTTTATAAAGGGATAATCGATGAAACTTGAATGGGGTTTCCAATGCCTTTCATGTCTTGTTGTGCCCATATGCACCCATCACTTATCTCTCACTTACTAGTGTTTGTTTCTCCATTCTTGAGGTATTTCACTTAGGATAATGGGCTCCAGTTCCATCCAAGTTGCTGTGGATGACATTTCATTCCTTTTTTATGGCTTAGTACTCTATGTACAATTTCTTTGTCTACTCATGTATTGAGTATTAGGTTGCTTTGATATCTTTGTAATTGTGAATTGTGCTGTCATAAACATTAAAGGGCAGGTATCTTTTTGATAAAATGATTTCTTTTCCTTTGAGTAGATACCAGCTGTGGGATTGCTGGATCACATCAGAGGTCTACTTTTAGCTCTTTGAGGAGTTCCATGCTGTTTTCCATAGGGCTGTGCTAATTTGCAGTCTCACCAGCAGTGTATAACCGTACCTTTCCTTCTGCATCCATGCCAGCATTTGTTGTTTTTTGACTTTTTAAGAATGGCCATTCTTACAGGAGTCAGGTAGTATCTTATTAGGGTTTTAATTTGCATTTCTCTGATGATTAGTGATGTTGAACGTTTTTTTCATATGTCGGCATTTGTCTATCTTCTTTTGAAAAATTTGTGTTCATGTCATTTGTCTACTTTTTGATGGGGTTGTTTGGTTTTATTCTTGCTGTTCTGTTTGAGTTCTTTGTAGATTCTGGAAATCAGTCCTTTGTTGGATGTGTAGTTGTAAATATTTTCTCTCATTTTGTAGGTTGACTGTTAAGTCTGTTAATTGTTTCCTTTGCTGTGTGGAAGCATTTTAATTAAATTAAGGTTCACTTACTTATTTTTGTGGCTGCTGTATATGCCTTTTAGGTCCTAATCATAGGACCTATTTTAGACATAGACCTATTCTAGGCCTATGTCTAGAATAATTTTTCATATGTTTTCATTGAGAATTTTTATGTTTTCATGCCTTACATTTAAATCTTTAATCTATCTTGAATTAATTTTTGTATGTAAATGGTGAGACATATGGATCCTGTTTCATTTTTCTGAACATGGCTATCCAATTTTCCCAGCACCACTTACTGAAAAGGGTATCCTTTCCCCAGGGTATGCTTTTGTCTACTTTGTTCAAGATCAGTTGATTGTAGCTATATGGTTTTATTTCTGTGTTCTCTATTCTGTTCCATTGATCTATGTTTCTACTTTTATACCAGTACCATGCTGTTTTTGTTACTATAGCTTTGTAGTATAATTTGAAGTCAGATACTGTGTTGGATGCCTCCAGATTTATTCTTTTTAAGATTTCTTTGGCTATTTGGGCTCTATTTGGGTTCCAATTGAATATTGTGTACTCATTACAATCATCTCATTTAATCCTTGCAACCATTCCCTAAGGTACACAATATTATTCTTTTATTCATTCTATGAAGGCAACTGAGGTTTAAGAAGTAACATAGTAGGTAGCACAGGTAGGAAGAGAACCTGATATCTCACTCCAACTCTCCTCTTTGACATTAATTTTTTAAAATGTAAGCATTTATAATATATAATGCCTTCTATATATCAGCAAGCAGATTTTTATCTCTGTTCTTTGAGTTTATATTTTATATTCTGGTGAGGAATAAAACAGCTGAGCTTACCACGTACTCAAGATAGCAAAGCTCCCTTATGGAGTATAGCTATTTAAGTAAGTTTCTGAACTATTTTCAGTGCCTAGAATGGTACCTGCATATAGCAGGTGCACAGTAAATAGTTTTTGCATGGATTAATGAATAATGGATACATCTATGAAACAGATGCTGATAACAAACTTGACAGAGTGCCCATCAAACATGCACCTCTTTTCCCTCATTGATGGATCAGAGGCTACACTTCCTTGTCCCCTTGCAGTTAGGTGGGATCATGGGATCAGTTCTGGCCAAGGGAACAGGAATAGAAATGATTGGCAAGATGGCCAGTCTCTGTCATCTCACTGGGGCAGGTTCCAGATGGCATAGCTATGAGATGGGGAGGGCTCCGGCAGCCTGGCTCCACCCAATCTATCTCTTTCCTCCTCCCCCGCTTTCCTTGCTGATCAATGGCAGAGGTTTTATGAGAAATGAATCTTTAAAGCTACTGAGGTTTTTTGAGGTTAACTTGTTTCTTCATCATAACTTTGCCTATCCTGACTCAGCTCTCTTCTCTAGGTTCATAGATCCAATTTATTTATTTATTTTTTCCTTTGTTGGAGGCTATAGAGTTTTTTTTCTTTTCTTTTCTTTTCTTTCTTTTTTTTTATTGAATAGTAACTGTGTACATTAGTGCACTTCTGGGGTACAGTGTGGTGTTTTCACAAACAATCCGAAACACTTCCATCAAACTGGTTAACATAGCCTTCACGTAATTTTCTTAGTTATTATGTTAAAACGTTCATATTCTACTCATAGAAAGATTCACTTGTACCCTTGTAAGATGAACCACAGAAGTGAACCCTCGAATCCCCCTCCCTCCACCCATTGCCCCCTCCCTTCCCCTTCCCCGTGTCCTTAGGTTGTTATTAGGTTATAGCTTTCATATAAAAGGTATAAATTAGTTTCATAATTGGGGTGTGCACATTGGATACTTTTTCCTCCATTCTTGTGATACTTTGAAGCCCATATCACTAAATCCAAAAACCATAGATCCAATTTAAATAGAAAAAGAGTTATATTCCCTCCCAGTAGCCCAAACACTGTTTAGCTGGCGCTGTAGGCAAATGCTGGTTGTGAGATGTATGAGGAAATAGCTTTTCCAGGATACTCATATTGAAGGAAGTACTGAGGAGTCTAAGAGCATCAGTTAAAAAAAAAAAGAGCATCCAGATTCCTGGAATTCAGGGCGTACTGGTAGTGCTACTGGCCCTGTAGCCTTGTGTGAATCATTGCTGAGATTGACTTTAGATTCTAACTTCCTTTATTCCTATAACACCAAATTCTTCAAGTCACACTTCCTCTTTAAAAAAAGTACTGAATTTAGTCTGTAGTTAAAAAAAGTTTTGTGACATCTTTTTCATTTATAGAAAAGTGAGAAGTACAACTTTTGTCCAGTAACTAGCTAGCTTAGTACTCATACAGCAAAGATATTTTCACTGATACATTAAGACCAAAAGTTTTTCTAACACTGAAATGGCATATAAGGTTCAAAGATTATTCCCTTTGCCCAATGTGCTTTTTTAATGTTATTCCTATGAAAAATTTTAACAATTTTGTGTATAAAAGTGGAGAGAATACAATGAATTCTCATTAAACTATATTTCAAGTTTATATGTGTTATTATTTTTGTCCTTTTTTTCAAAGTATTTTAAAACTAGTCCCAGGCTTCTTAACATTTAACCCTTAAATACTTCACTGTACATCTCTGAGAAATAAGGATGTTTTCTTACATAAGCATAATACTATCAGCATGCCTAACAAAAGTAACACTGTAATTCCGTCATAATATCTGATTCCCCATTCATATTCAGACTTCCTCAGAGGTATTTTTGTACTTCATTGTTATAGTTAGCTTGATTTCATATCTTTACTAGGCCCACATATTGCGTAGGGTTGTCCAGTTTCTAGTGTTTGTTAATCAATTCACTTTATTTTAAGATTCATTTTGATCTGTTTCCTTTTTATTTTATTTTTTTAAAGATGGGGTTCTCGCTCTGTTGCTCAGGGTGGAGTGCAGTGGTGCGATCATAACTCACTGCAGTCTCCAACTCGTAGGCTCAAATGACCCTCTTGCTTCAGCCTCTCAAGTACCTTGGACTACAGGTATGTGCCACCAGGCCCGGCTCGCTATTTTTTATGTTTGCGGAGACAAGTTCTCACTACGTTGCTAGTCTTAAACTCCTGGCCCCAAGAGATTCTCCCTCCTCCCCAAGTGCTGGGATTACAGGTGTGAACTACTGTGTATGGCCTCTTTGTTTTTAGCAGTTTTAGAGACAATACAATGTAGTAGTAGAAAAAAAATATTAGCTAGTGATTTAGGGAATTGGAAGACTTGTTTTCATTCTGCTTGTACTATGAACTAATGACTTGAATAAGTTTTGTAAGTAATTTGGGCTGGGTTTCTTCATGAGAAAGCTTGGCCTACTGGATCAATAAGATGTATTTGTAACATTCTATAATTTCATAATGCCATATGACTAAAAAACAAGGGAACCATTTTTGACACCCCCCACCCCCCAAATATATGAGAGTTTAGGATTTCTTTTTTTTTTTTTTTTTGAGACAGAGCCTCAAGCTGTCCCCCTGG
>NW_003852451.1:9139116-9144157 GCF_000181295.1 Otolemur garnettii
AAAAAAAAAAAAAAAAAAAGTCTGGAGGATCAGAGGCTGGGAGAGGGGGGAGGGCTTGGGGGAGATGTTGGTTAAAGGACACAGCTTTTCAATTAGCAAGAAATTAGACGGTCAAGAGATCATTGTTCAATGTGGTGACTATAGTTCATAACAATGGATTTTGTTCCTGAAAATTGCTAACAGAGTAGGTTTTAAGTCTTTTCACACAAAAATGGTAAGTACGTGAGATAATGCACATGTTAATCTGATTTAGTCATTCCGCAATGTATATGCATTTTAAAACAACATGTTGTACACGAAAATACATGTATAATTATTTGTCAATTAAAAAATAGAAATAGATGTAAAAAAAAAGTAAAATTCAAAAAATAAATAAATGAAATGACTAAATCCAACAAACACACATACAATAATAAGAGGGCTTTTTGCTACTTTTATGTCTCCAGATAACCTCAATTAAATGTTCTAGGGCTGAAGTGTTTTCAGTGGGATTAGCTTTCTGATGAATTATTTTTTCTAAGCCTCTTGTTAAAAGATTCCTTCACAGTCATACCAATAAGCATCCCTCATATTGACCAGAAATTCTAGTAATCAGTAACTTGTTGATGTGGTGATGACTCCCAGCTAAGAAAGTGAGGAGAGAGAAACCATCAGTCCCCCAGGCCCCAGTGCAGGGAAGAGCAGGTGAACGTTCCCCTGAGGTGGGCTACTCACCGGTTGTTCCAGGCGCCTGCTCCTGCCCTGTTACTGCTCTAACACTCACAGTTTGTGCCAAGGAGAAGAAAGGTGTCACCCTGACATGTGCTGGAGAAATATTTGAGGAGGATAGACACAGCTTTTCAAAAACATCCATTAGCAGAATCATGATTCTCATTTATACATTTCTTGAAAACCTACCGGGGCTTAGGCATTGTCCCAGGTGCTATGGTTTATGGTTATTTTAGACATTTTTAGATAATCCAAACAGGAGGCTGGCCACATAGTTGCAAAGGGGACTAGCTGGCATTGAAAGAGAGATGGAATTCATTCTTTGCTTTATGATTAGGAAAAGTAATTTTTTTTTTTTGAGACAAACCCTCAAGCTGTTCCCCTGGGTAGAGTGCTATGGCATCACTGCTCACAGCAACCTCCAACTCCTGGGCTCAAGCGAGTCACCTGCCTCCGCCTCCCAAGTAGCTGGGACCACAGGCGCCTGCCACAACACCCGGCTATTTTTTGGTTGCAGCCATTATTGTTGTTTGGCGGGTCCGGGCTGGATTCGAACCTGCCACCTTAGGTGTATGTGGCTGGCGCCTTAGCCGCTTAAGCCACAGGCGCCAAGCATAGGAAAAGTAATTTTTATTGTAGATATTAAGACTATCAAACTTTGCTCTGAATGGAACAGACAAAAATAACAGAGGATTATATTAGTAATTAAGAGTCTCTGAATTAATATAAACTGCATATATATGTAGTTTGGGAGATGAAAAATTACAGACGATGTCAAAGTATTTCAGTGGCATAAGTTAGAATTGCAGGAGTCTGATAGATGCTTATTCAAAACCTTTCAGATAAAGTTTGTTTATAAACAAAAGAAACAGAAACAGCAAAAAAAGATCTTAACTAAAAACCCCTTAGTCACAGCCTTAAAATGCATCAAAGTGACCCAGATGAAATTTGTCCTCATCCTAGGGTTTCCCAAAGAGTTCCAGCAATGATTAACAAAGGGATTAGGAGCCAGAACCAACAGGATTTTAGTTGATCCAGCCTGTTCTGTCCACAGGCCGCTGTTTCTTCTACTTAGGGAGAGAAGAGAGAGCCAGAAGGACAAAGGAGTTTCCTCCCCACACCCACCTCTCGCACCCAAGTGCTAGGGAACTAAGGAGAGGGCAGGCTGACCAGGATCCAGGGAACAGTTGGCTGGGGCTGGGGTGTGGTTGCTGAGACTGGCCCAATGGAACACCCTGAAGCTGAGCTCAGAAGCAGTGCCGGGCCTCCTCTGTGATCTGGAACCTCCTGGGTAAGCCCTCTGGGGAGCACCACCCACCTCTTCTTGTCCACTGCTGCTCTGCCTTAGGTTGGAAATACGGAAAACCGGGAGGGTGCACCAATGTCTCCTAATCTTTTATAAATAGTGACAGAAAATAAGGGCTGTTGGGCATGACTCCTGTGCCCCAGACCCTCCCTGCCAGCTGCACAGCAAACAGCCACAAGTGGACAAATCCTTAGGAACCCACCTGCTCTGCCTTGCTCCCCTGTCTTTGTGGTGCTGTTTCAAATCCCCCTTTTCTACCAGCCACCTTTCCTTGTGCTTTTTATTAAATTAAGGGGGTTGATTTTGATATACTGGGCATCAGAAAGTAGGGTTGTGGTAGAGACTGCATGTTTTTTCCCCAATACCTGAAACCCCGAGACACCCAGAACGAGGACTGTATTTCCCAGCCTCCTTTGCACTCATTCTGACCATGTGACTAAGTTCTGGCCAATGGGGAATAAGTGGCTGTGGTGTGGGAAGTACAGCATCTCCAGAGGGAAGGGGCGCACCCCTCCTCCCTGCCGTGCTCCCTCCTGGTGGCAGGTGGAATGTGGACGTGAGGGCTAGACTGCAAGCTCCAGCTTGGACCCAGAACTGGAAGCCACGTGTTGACGTGGATGCCCTGCTGATGGTGGAGTTGCCCTAACAACTCTGATGTAACTGATGTAGGGGCCAAATAAACTCCTATTCAAATTAGGAGTTTCTGGTTTATCTCTAGTAGGGTCTCTCTATTGTTATTAACAATATAAAATATAACTCTGGAGGAGTTACTTAACCTTGCTGATCATCAGTATCTTCATCTGTATTGTAGGAGTAATAATAACATTCATAGGCTTGTTGGGAGGACCAAGATAATCCCCATAAAGAGCTGAAGATGTACCTGTCACATAATAAGCTTCAATAATATTAGCTCTGAATATCAGGGTTGCTTTGTCTGTTTCCTGACTTCTTAATATTACAGCCAAAGGCTCAATTCTAGTTGATGAGCATTCACTGACCATTGCTTCCATCCAGCACTAGGTTAGGGTTTACCGAGGATATCAAAGCCTCATGGAACCATAGGTCATTCAATTATGCTATGGAATTTAAGAATACATAAGGAGTTAATAATTTATAAAAATGTTAATTAGAATTCTATTAGTAAATTATAAGTATTTTAGAAATTAAATATTTATGAAATCTTTGTAATATTATATCTTATGTTTATAATACTATAAAATGTTTCCCATACTCTCAGGATCCATTATGATGATGTTAATGACTAATGTTGATGTGATCTAGTCTTAGGTTGGAAATAATGACATCATAATACCATAATAATGCCCTGAGCTTTTCTAAGCTATTGCTGCTTGGTGGGGATTCTCCAGAAAGAGAAAAAAAAATATGTATCATACACACACACACACACACACACACACATATGTATGGAGACAGAGAAATAAAATTGTTATAAGGAACTGGTTTATGTGATTACAGAGGCTAAATCCCAAGGTCTGCAGGGTGGGTTGGCAAGCTAGAAGCCAGTTTGAGTCTGAACACCGGAAAACCAGGAGAGTCCATGGTGTAGTTCTAGTCCAAAGGCTGGCAGACTCAGGAGAGCCTATGTTTCAGTCTGAGTCTGAAGGCAGGGGAAAAAATGATGTTTCCTTCCAAAGGCAGTCAGGAAGGAATTCTGCCTTACTCAGAGGAGGGCCAGCCTTTTAGTTCTATTGAGATCTTAACTGATTGAGTAAGACCCACCCACACCAGGGAGAGCAGTCTGCTTTACTCAGTGTACTGATTTAAATATTATCAAAACAACAGCACAGAAGCATCCAGGATAATATATACATATATTTCTTGAGACAGAGTCTTCACTTGTTGCCCCCTTGGTAGAGTGCTGTGATGTCACACCTCACAGCAACCTCCAACTCTTCGGCTTAAGCAATTCTCTTGCCTCAGCCTCCGAAGTAGCTGGGACTACACGCTGCCACCACAACACCTGGCTATTTTCTTGCTGCAGTTGTCATTGTTACTTACTGACCCGGGCCAGGCTTGAACCCACCAACCTCAGGGCTGGTGCCATAATCAGTGCCACTGTGCTACGGGTGCCGAGCCCATGCAGGATAATATTGACCAAATACCTGGGCACCCTATGGCCTAGTCAAATTGACACATCAAATCAACCATACACAGTGGGCACAGTTAATTATTTGGGGGGGGAAGCTTTAAGGTATCCATGGTTTTATAGAATTGGGATCATTTGTTACACTCGAACAAGTAGAGATTCTTTTTCTTTTAAGATGCAGTGCTCAGGTTAGAGACACAGAGAGCCATAGACTCACAGTCAGAGTTGACATTTCTCTCAGCAGCGTTTTTTAGTTTTCAGGGTTGAGGTCTTTGTACATCTCTTGTTATATTTGTACCAAAGTATTTTGTTTTTTATTGCCTCACATATCTGACAAAGGACTTCTATCTCAAACATATGGATATCATTTATAATGTAACAATAAGATAAACAACCCAAGAGAAAAGTGGACAGAATATTTGAATGGAAAAATCACAGAAGAGGATACACAAAGGACCAAAAAGATACATAAAAAATGTTCAGAGCAATTAAATATCTGGGAGATGCAATTTAAAACCACAGAGAGACGTAACTATACATCCATTTGAATCACTAAAATCTTAAAGACTGAGACTATCAAGTGTTGGTGATGTTTTCAAGGAATATTAAATGATACGGGGAAACGCTCAAATTAAAATAGGAAATGAAAAGAAGCAGAATACAAAATTATATATGATCCTAAATTTTAAGAAATAGATACAGAATAAGTGAATAGCACTCAAGGCAATCAGTATTATTTTTTTCCTTTCTTTTAAAAAATTTTAATTATTAAGGGTACATAACAGTTGCATATCTTTATAGGGTACACACGATGTTTGCATATAGGCAGACAGTATAAATTAATCCAGTCAGGGTAGTTGGAATATCTGTCATCGCAGGCATTTTACATTTCTTTTTTTCTTTTTTTTTTTTTTTTTTTT
>NW_003852451.1:9144341-9148323 GCF_000181295.1 Otolemur garnettii
CGCCACCTTAGGTGTACGTGGCTGGCGCCTTAGCCGGTTGAGCTATAGGCGCCGAGCCCATTTTACATTTCTTTATGTTAGGAAGCTTTCAATTCCACTCTTCTGGTTACATTAGGGTATACCCTAACTGTCGATCGTAGTCACTCTGTTGTGCTATCAAATACTGTTCATTTTCTCTAACTATTGTTCATTTTATTTTATAACTATAATTATTGTCCATTTTCTCTAACTCAGCGTGCTTGTCTGATCTGATTGGGTTTAAGCATTTGTCTCATAATTGTCTCATCTGTTCTTTCCTGTTTTTCCTTTCCTACCTTCTTTGGCATGAAATATTTTTCATACTTAAGACATCTAAAAAACACAGTATTTTGGTCTCTTTGTGTTTTTTAATTTGTCGCTGTCCGCTTAGAGGTAATAACGTCCCGCTTCATATGCATCGTAGGGGCTCACAGCAGTGTGAGCAGCTCCGTTGGCTGCAGGGCAAGAAGGCCTTTCTTCTCTACCCTCCTAGGTGCCCTGGCCAGGGCCTGGAAATCGAACTGACAATGGACAAATGAGCAAGAAAAATGCGGTTTATTAACAGGTCAGAGTAACTCAAAGGAGAGTACAAACTTGGTCTTATTCAGCATCCTACCAAAGAGCAATACATCTTTAGAGAAGTGAGAAAACAAAAGGTGCTTAGGCTTCTACAGGTGGCAAACTGAAACTGCAGGATGGTAAATATGCAGAGGAAACTAATGGTGGGTAAGGATTACATTAGGACGGGTTGTTTGTAAATCTGACTTGATGCAAACTTTCTAGCCACAAAAGTCACCCAGGGAGGGGATTTATGGCAGTCCCAAATTCTCAGAAGTTCCTGCTTTTGGTCAAATGAGGGAAGCTCCAAGGAGGCTTCTTTTTGCATGTTTTGGTTCTCTTTTGTCCCAGCTCAAAGTAATACTTAAGCCAAAGCGGCATGTTTGGGGGCAGCTTATTCCGATCCCCTGCACTGCGAGCATGTTTGAACGCACACACACTTTGTGCTCCTGTTGTCAACTATATTTCATATCTATATCCAGCCAGTAAGGCTGATGTTTCCTGTCTGTGGGTAATGGAAGCTGAGGAAGTTCCCTCAAGGAAAAAAAAAAGAAGAAGAAAAAGAAGAAGCTGTGAACCCCCAAATCTTGCTAGGTATGAGTATGTTGTGGTCTTTTAAGGGCAAACTCTACCCTAGTTTCTCACTGCTTTTGCTCCCTCTCCAGTGTTCTCAAATAGAAAAGAAAAAATTGTCCCTTAGTAAGACTAGGGGTTTAGTCTTACTAAGTTATTTAGTAAGCTATTTACTAGTAGCTATTTGTTACCAGAACGTAATTCGTACGGTCGACCAGCTATTTATTTAGTAGCTATTTATTACCAGAACCTAATTTGTACAGTCAACCTTTTTCAGAGAATTTTCTAAGAAATAATACCTTCCACTGAAATCAGTCAGTAAACACTTACCACTTTGGGAAAATGCATAAGCTTAGACTGAGACTTTGTCTTTATGGCCTAATGCAAAAATCAAGACTCCCAAACTGTCACACAGACGCAGATCCAGACTGGGTTACCGGGAGGTCTGGCACCTGACAGCTGAGCCTGCTCTGTGCCTTTGATGGCCTCCTGAACAGGAGCCTGTATGGAGAGGGGAAGCTATGAAATTGCCACTGTTGGCTGCTTTTTCACCTTGAAAGGTGAAATGTAAAGGGTCCAAGTTCAACCAAATGTTCTTTTACAGAACTTGAGTTTCAGTCTTCTCAAACATTTTCTCATCTTCACGAAGTTCCAGAACTAAACACTCTCTGTGTTGTATATAGACACACAGGATGGGCACGGCCTGACTATTAAAGATTAAATTGGGCACTGCCTGACAGGCCACCTGAGTCACAACCTAGAAGGAAGAACTAGGTGAGCAGCCCCATTTAAAGAATTCTTCCTTAATGAAAAGGTTACATAAGCTGGGTGTAGCATTACACGCCATACATTAACATTCACACCAATGTCAGGTGCGTGCTTTCGTGAAGGCAGGAGCTGATAATTATGCTTTGTCTAAATGTCATGACCTTGAGAGGGTACTACACAACATCATGCACCCATATGGTTGCCAGATTTAGCAAAAATTAACAAACTAATAGAAACAAGATGCCCAGTTACATTTCAATTTCAGATAAATGATGAATAATTTTTTAGAATATTTCACGCAATAGTTGTAAGAGAGCAAAATATTCTTTTTCTTTTTTCTTTTTTTTTTAGATAGGGTTTTGCTCTGTTGCCCAGGCTAGAGTGCAGAGTGCAGTTATCATAATAACTCACTGGAACCTCAAAGTTTAAGCTCAAGTGATGCTCCTGCCTCAGTCTACCAAGTAGCTGGAACTATAGTCATGCATCACCACACCTAGCTACTGATTTTCAAATTTTTGTAGAGATGGTGTCTCACCATTCCCTAGGCCGGTCTCAAATTCCTGTACTCAAGCAATTCTCTCTCTTTGGCCTCACAAAGCCTTGGGATGATAAGCGTGAACCACTGCACTCAGCCAAAACAATGTCATAATAAAAAAATTATTCATTGTTTATCTGAAATTCAAATTTAACTGGGAGTCCTAGAAAATTTAATTGATAACTCCATCGTTTCCATTCAGTGTTGCCAAAGAGGACAGAATTCTGGCTCTGGATGGCCACATTCTGGGGAAATGGGCCTCCAGTTGGGATGTTCGTGATTCTGTCCCTGGGAGAGTGCAGGCACACTGGCCACCGGCCAACACACAGGCCACCTCAAGAGTCATAAAGAAAATTTTCCTTTTGAGAGTTCCTATAAAAATAATGTTTAGCTTTATCAGGAGCTTTATATGTCAGTGTGCTCTATAATTATTCATTTGTTAATTGCTACAACATCCTGTTGAGGTTGGTAAATGTTTCTACTATCCTTCTTTTGCAATGAAGTGAGCAGGGACAGAGTAGGAGGCTGACTCACCAGGCAGCCCAGCAAGTGGAGAGGGCAGGAAGGGAGCACCAGCTGGGCCTGGGTGTCTTGCAGGGGGCCAGTGGGCTGGCCGGCCTTAGGGCCACACTGATAGCCCAGTAAAGATCAGAGAAGAGGAACAAACAAGATGCTCTGAAACCCATGAATACTTCACTTTCTGAACAGCCCCATTGTTGGTAAATGAAATAGACTAGAACAAAATTATGCACAAAAGAAACTACTGAAGATAGAATTTTTCCCTCCAAAAGAGAGAATAGTTTACTCATTCTTCGTCTCTCGCCAAACAAAGGTGAATTTTCTTGTCAGTGTCTGGAAAAAGAAGATAAAAGACAAGCAAAAGTGCTCCATTCTGTAAGAATAACAACGATGGACATTAACCAAATATCTTATATCAGGCATTTTACAAATTTGATCAGATTTAATCTTCATAAGAAGTCATTGTGTGCACAGCCTACAGACACATGAAAAAATGCTCATCTTCCTTAATCATCAGAGAAATGCAAATCAAAACTGCTTTGAGATGCCATCTAATTCCAGTAAGATTAGCCTACATTACAAAATCCCAAAACCAGAGATGTTGGTGTGGATGTGGAGAAAAGGGAACACTTCTACACTGCTGGTGGGAATGCAAACTAATACATTCCTTTTGGAAAGATGTTTGGAGAATACTTAGAGATCTAAAAATAGACCTGCCATTTGATCCTATAATTCCTCTACTAGGTATATATCTAGAAGACCAAAAATCACATTATAACAAGATATATATACTAGAATGTTTATTGCAGCCCAATTCATAATTGCTAAGTCATGGAAGAAGCCCAAGTGCCCATCGACCCACAAATGGATCAATAAATTGTGGTATATGTACACCATGGTATATTATGCAGCCTTAAAGAAAGATGGAGACTTGGCTCGGCGCCTATAGCTCAACCGGCTAAGGCGCCAGCCACGTACACCTAAGGTGGCGGGTTCGAATCCCCAGCCCGG
>NW_003852451.1:9148473-9168217 GCF_000181295.1 Otolemur garnettii
AAAAAAAAAAGAAAGATGGAGACTTTACCTCTTACATGTTTACATAGATGGAGCTGGAACATATTCTTCTTAGCAAAGTATCTCAAGAATAGAAGAAAAAGTATCCAATGTACTCAGTCTTACTATGAAACCAATTTATCTTCCATATGAAAGCTATAACCCAATTATAGCCCAAGAAGAAGGTGAAAGGGGAGAAGGAGGGAAGGGGAGGGGGGAGGATGGGTGGAGGGAGGATAATTGGTGGGACCACAACTATGGTGCATCTTACAAGGGTACGTGTGAAATTTACTAGGTGTAGAATATAAATGTCTTAACACAATAACTAAGAAAATGCTGTGAAGGCTATGTTAACCAGTTTGATGAAAACATTTCAAATTGTATATGAAACCAGATCATTGTATCCCATGATTGCATTAATGTATACACCTATGATTTAATTTAAAAAAAAAAGAAGTCACTGTGCTGACTGCACCCATTTTACAGATAGGGAAATTTAAGCTCAGAGAGCTCAAGAGACTTGCTGAGACTGTCACACTGCTAAGTGGTGGAGGGCACTTGAGCACAAACACCATTGTCCACTGAACTGTTCCACCTGCACACAGGGATGAAAAAGGAATATCCAAGTCTATTTGTCTTTTAAGATGCCATTTACACTAACTTGTTTCTATTTTGTCTATTAATTCTAAAGCAATCACAGAACAAGGGCAAGCACAGCCACCAGAAGAGAGTCCTGCCAAGGCTTCTGGGTCTGAAACATGCTCTTGACACCTTGTGCCCGTGGGTCTCCCAGCGATACTGTGAGGAGATGAGGTTGGCATTGCTATCTTCCCTTGGGAAATGAGGATCTCAAGTTGCAGAAAGGTTAAGGGATTTGCCAAAGGTCACACAAGGGCAGAAGTGGGACCAGAACACACCTCAGGCTTGTTCCACTGTCCTTATTGAAAGCGTGGAGAAATTATGGTAATAGTCCCCAACCTGCACTTTGAGTAATATTAATTTTTCCTCACGTGTATTTTCTGGCCCCTGTCCCATGACTAGCAGCTGGAGAAAGGACTCCCCTACTTATGCACTTTTGGGGTTCCCATAGGCCCCCAGCAGGGGTCACTGACCTACCTGTCCAGACTAACCTGTCCTCTCCCTGCAGGAGGCTGTCCTTCAGGCCAGACAGGTGAAGCTGATCCTCTACAGGGGACTTACAGTGCCCACCCACACCTGTGCTTTCTGCTTCCTCCTAAGCGTCTGTGCAGGGCAGTAGACAGGGTTTAAAACTGGGTCACTTTTGCATCAGTCAGAACTGGGTTCGAATTCTCTCTCTTTACCACTCTTCAATTGTGTGACTTTGGGAAAGTCACTTTACATCTTGAGAATCTGGTTTCCAATAGATTGGAGACAATGGGGGATTAGAGATGACGTATTCAAAGCACCCAGCGTGGTGTCCAGTGCAGAGTAGGTGATTAACAGATGGGGTTTATATTAAGACACGTCCTTATCTTCATTTCTATTTAACTCTTAACCATTCCACAGGTTTCCCTACTCTCTCCCAGCTCAAGCTAAGTCTCCAGTGGATTTTACCTCTTGCTCTCTTATCTTCTTTACCTGAATACAAGAAATACTTGTTAGGACAAGCTGTGAGTTGAATTGCACTAAAGATGTTTCTGATACCTGTGAATGTGACCTTATTTGGAAAGGATCTTTGCAGATATGCTCAAATTAATATGAAGGCATACTGACATAGGATAGGCCCTGACCCAGTGATTGATGTCCTTATATAAAAAGGGAAATTTGGGCTTGGTGCCTATAGCTCAAGTGGCTAGGACACCAGCCACATACACCAGAGCTGGCCTGTTTGAACCCAGCCTGGGTCTGCCAAACAACAATGACATACATCTACAACTAAAAAAAAAAAAAAAAAAAAAAAATAGCCGGGCATTGTGGCAGGTGCCTATAGTCCCCGCTGAGGCAAGAGAATCATTTAAGCCCGAGAGTTTGAGGTTGCTGTGAGCTGTAATTCCCCAGCACTCTACCCAGGGTCACAGCTTAAAACTCTGTCTCCAAAAAATAATAATAATAATAAAAAATAAAAAAGGGAAATTTGGCTACAAATAGATGCAGAGGAAAGAAGGCTATGTGATGATGGAGGCAGAGACGGGGGCACCAAGCATTGCTGGCCACCACCAGGCACTGGGATGAGGCAAGGAAGCCTCTTCCTAGCATCTTCTAAGAGAGTGGGTCCTGGCCCTTGTCATCTCCAGAACCGTGAAACAGTAAGTTTCTGTTATTTTAAGCAGTAACAGGAAACCGACCCAGGGAGGTTTCTGACTTAATTTCCTATTGGATAATCAGCTCCTTGACAAGAGCAAGGACTGGCCTCTTGACACATGGTCAGTGCTCAGCACAACTGAACCCTGGGGAAGCCTGTGATTGACCCTCACTGCTGAGAGCAGCCACATGCTGGAGCCCTTAGCCAGCTGTGCCCACCACCCAGAGGCTGCCTGACAGCCCGTTGTGGTGCAGGAGCCAGTGCCTCTCAAGTCCCTCTGGCTTGCCTGGAGGCAGTAACATCACGGGAGAAATTCACTACATGTGTGCCGTTCTCCATGTTAGCTGTAAAGTGTTTCTTAAAATGGGAAGAGAAAGCATGATAAGCACTCCCAACTGAACCTTCAAAAACAGATGATTTCATTAGACAAAGGTCTCACCGTCTTGTTATTCCAGTGTTAAATAGAGACATCATCTAAACAACAGAAAACGCGGTCAGAAGAGCAGTGTGTCTTCTGCTAATGATGGGATGGTCTGCAAAAGAGGCCTCATGTTGTATTCATCCATCCATCCATTCATTCACTCGGCTATTTGCTGAGACTTTACCAGGCTCGTAACACTGCTCTATGCCATCTTTGGAAGGTCATTACAGAAAAGAACTTGAAGGAAGCTCAGGTTGACAAGTTGAAGTTTAGAGTGGGGAGAGACACAAACTTGTTGAGTGATTGCACTGAGACCCTTTGCTATGACCTTTAATATATGATTTCAGTTAATGCTCCTGATCATCCCATTATGTAATTATTTCTAGTTCCCCTTATAGAGAAGGGAAGGACTTGTCCTACAGTACATAGTATGCCCAAGATTCCCATCAAGCTCTGCCCCATCCCATTATCTTGGGCTTTTCAGTGGCTTCAGCAGCCTTCCATCCACCAGAGATCAGACCTCTCTCAGCAGCAAAACCCACACGGCCAAGCCGCATTCCAAGAGGCCACCTGAATACCCACTATGCTCTATTTTCTTTCCATTTCCCAGCTCAGTGATATCATTTGAGCCCCTGGGTGCCACCACCCCAGTGCTTCCCAAGTATTAGCTGTTAAACTCTACTTTTGTTAATACTGGTGTAAAATGACTTCTATGTATTATTCAGGACAAAGGGTCCCAATCACAAATCCAGCTGCATTCTACGGGCCAGTTTTTCAACTTCTCTCTTGCCAAATCTGTAATTCCATTTTACCATTTTCTTTCTGTTTGTCACCTAGAAAAACCTCAACTCCAGCTACATGTATACCTCTGCTGAGCTCGTGTGGAGCAGACACTGTCACTATCCCCAGCGGTCCCCAGCCCTCCTCCTTCCATCCTCTCTTCTATACCAGGACCAGCTACGTGGAGCCTTCTCCTTCCTCCTCAAACTTTTGATGCACTTCTCTCCTCCTCTTTAGCAAAGAAGCTTGTCCCCTACTCAGCAGAGAACAGGGAGGCATGGGAGGACAGGCCCCTACACATCTCTCCCCACCCTGTCCCCTTTCTAATTGTGCAGGTGGCAAATTGCAAAAACAGAAAGTGGCTACTGATTCAATCATTGTTCTAGGAGGGAGTGTAGAATTCCTTTAGGGAGAGAACTGCTCTTTATTTTCAGAAAATGTCTTGCCTTTTCAAATGTAAAAGGCAATTGAGGAAAAAAATGAAGTTAATAGTCACAGCCTGGTAAAGTCACCCAATGGTAGGACATAAGGACACAGGCTCAGAGCAGAGTGGGTCTAAGTTGTGTAGCACAGACTGGCTGGAGGACAGATCAGGGCATTGAAGACCGGGCCAGGTCCTGATTTGTAAAGACTTTCAAGGCTCCCAGGAGGAGCCAACCAGCCAGGTCTTTGTGTGTTGATCACAACAGAGCCGGGCCCTGGGAAGTTGTGCCTGTCTTCCACACCCCCTTTCCACAGCCGTTGGAGAGAGCCTGTGAGGACTCCCTTGATGCTGGTATAGCCAGGGGACAGGGTGCTGTGCCTCACTCTACCCTGTGACACAGCAGTGTTGGGGTCCTGGTACTGAGAGGGAATGGGGAGAATTGAAAGTTGGGCCTCACAGCTGCCAGGGCAGGACAATGGAAGAAAAGGCTGCCCCCCCAGTCTCCCCACTTCCCAAGTCCCAGCAAAGGCAGCAGAGAGCAGGAATATTAGGAGGGTTTAGAGCGGAGGGTGGGAGGAGGTGGGGGGTGTGGGGGGTGCAGTGTGGACTGATACAAGAGGAAAGGTGACCTAGCACCCCTGGCCGCCCCCAGAGTTCCCCAGACACAGAGGAGGAAGGTGACCCTGGGAGTCTGGCAGAGACTGCTGTGCGGCAAAGGGGCTAGTCACACAGCAAGCACATGGGCACACAGCCACAGCCCCTTCCCTCCCCTGTCTGAGGCTAAGGCCTGCTCTGTAGTCTGCCCACCCCTGTTGGCCCTGGAGGCTCAGTCAGACAGTCACCCCTGCTCAGACCCCCTCCTCCCTATAGGTGCCTCCCCCAGTGTCTAACTCGCTGGCGCTCTGCCTCCTCTGCTTACCAAGCACCCATCTCTCCTGGACATCTCCTGTCTCTTCCCACGTCCAGCCACGCTTCCACTTTCCCTCCCTCACCCCCACCCTGGAAAAGGTTCTTCCCAGCACCCTCCCGCCAGGGCAGCTTGGCGGGTCTCTCCCTCTGTCCCTGGGCTGTGTCTGGTGGCTGCTGGGACTCTGGTCCTGTCCTCTTTCTCTGGGATGCCATCCTCTTGAAGCCTCCTGGCAGAGGCCTTTATCCTGGTGTTCCCCAGGGGTGGCCTCTCCTCTGTTCTCACTCCAGGCACTTTGCTCAGAGGGCCTCAGGGCCCTTTCAGTCTGCTTGTTCTCCAAACTCCAGAGCACTCGGCTTCTCCAGTTCATTGTCTCACAAACACCTGACGTTCAACGTGTGCAAAGCTGACCTCATGGCTCCCCACAATTGTCTCTTCCCCTGTTCTGTGACGCCTTTTTCCTTGGCCTCTTAACATCCTCGCTCTTCTCATCCAAATCAGTACCACATCCTGGTGGCAGAATCTAGACTGTGCCCAGAATGCCCTGCCCATTTGCCTGGTCCCTGATCCTGGGGCATTGGCTCTTGTCTGAATGACAGCTAAAGCCTCGTAATCGTCCCTTGTAATCCCTTCGGCCCCCTTTCACCTTTGCTCTTCACCCAGAGTTAAAGTTGTGAAAATGCACAATATCTCCTTTTGTCCCTCCCAATCTTTAAGCCATTAATGGTTTATCTTGCCCTTAAGATGACTGAGGCTGAACCTCTTACTCACACGTAGGGCCCTGCTTATTCTGGCCTCACCTGCCTCCATATGCCCCTGCAGGTGTGTTCACTCCCTGCTCCTTCCTGCTTCTAGACTCCGACCTCTGCACCAAGGTGCCACGTGGAGAGGGCGGGGACCCCAGCCACTGCGTCCACGTCAGCGCTTATGGGTTATCACCCTGGCTGTGTCCTGGTAGGTGCCCAGTATTTGAGGACTAAGGGAATGAAATTCTTCCCTAATCAATTTGTGGTTTCTCCTTTTGGCTTTTACTTAATAAAAGAACACTATTAAGGAAAGCATGGCACCCGAGAGAGCTCACTGCAGGTGTTTCCCTTAACAAAGCGAGGGCTTCAAAAACATGAAGCGAGGGCTGCTCTGTGTGTTTGGAAGAGCACACACTGACAGCATCTAAACTGTCACTGTGTTAGCAATTGTGTCATCGCCGTTTCCTTCAGATGCTGGCATCAAGGTCTGACACCAAGAGTCATGCAGAGGGGATTCTGTCCTCTGCCTTCTCATCTCACCCTGTGGGTCCCCGTGGGTGGTCTTGCCTGTGCCCCTCTTCCCGCTCTTTCCTCCCAGGTCTCTATTCCAGCCCACATTTCCCAAGCTCAAGCTGTTCTGGTAGCTGGGCTGACATGTATCCCCACCCACATATGCCCCACACCTGAGTACCTCATTCAGGCTCCACATGCCTGACCTTGTTCCTTTACCTTGTAGTCTATGCTTCTCGGTGAAGATCCCTGCAGAGTTTCTTGGGGCTGACGTAACAAAGTGTCATGAAGCTATTGGACTTTATCCCTACTTATCTATGTTTGTGCCCAAATATCCTATTATAAGGACACCAATCATTGGACCTAGGACCCGCTCAGGGCCTGTTTCAGCAGGAAGCCATCTTAATTCCATAATATCTGCAAAGATCCTATCCCCAAATGAAGTCACAGGTACTAGGGTTAGGACTTGAACGTGTCTCTTTGGGGCCATAGATCTACCCACTAATCTCACTATCTCCTTCATCTCAGAAATCCTTGAGTAGTCCTTGTCCTGTCCTAACTTTCCACAATGGGGTTGTTTATCCTGTTCTTAAATATCCCTTACTCGCTTCCCCCCTCCTCACCTGCCCCTGGCGACTTCCTGTTTTCCATCTGTGCCCTTTGGGTGTCCCTCAGTCATCCTTCCACAGCTGCCTGGTGAGATGAGCCTGTGCTCCTGCCACACAGTTCCTGAAACCCCGAATGGCTCCCGCGGGCTGTGGACTCCTCAGCAGAGCGTGCAGGGCCCTTTCTCACCTGTCACCTGACTCCTCCGCAGACCAGCCTGCTGGCCTGTCCTCACACAGCTCAGCCCCAGCACAGGAGCCCCTGGCCCCGAGTGCACCCCACACGGTCAGGGCCCTGGGCCGTGACAGGTTTGTGCGCTCTGCTTGCAGCTCCCTCTGCCCCGCTCTCTGGGCTCCTTTGCCTCCTCCTGGACGCTTTCCCATCCCTCTCACCTGAGGGGCTGAGATAGATATCTTTCATTTGTATCCCTAGAGACCCCAATTTTTTTATGTGGAGGAATTTGCAAAGAAAATTCAGCCCCAAGGGCAGTGATATCAAGAAGGTGGGTGCCAGCCAGGTAAGGGGCAAGCGAAGGCCAGGGGAGAGCCAGGTGAGGGCAATGAGGGCCAGCCCAGCTATCTCCCAAGTGGCCTTGCCAAGAGGAATCTACCTAGTGCAGAGCCCAGCTCTTGACATCTCTGGCTGAGAAACCCAGTCACTGGTGCCCTGGGAGAAAGCACGTGGCAGGGACAGACTCCTCATTAACCCAGCTCCCACACTGACCATGTGTAGCCAAAAAGTCGCTTTATTATTGACCTAGAGTGGGAACCATGGTGCTAGACTGTAGGACCTTCCTCCCCTGTGGAAAGACAAGCCCTCTCAGAGCCCATAGTCAGGCAAGGAGAATCAGTTACAGGGTCCCCTAGTTGTTTGGTACTAGGCTTGGGTGCCTGGAATGTCCTTCTGGGCATCACGGACGTGCCTGCCGCACTGGTTGGACAAGATCTGCCCTCCCTGGAAGGTGCTGCACATTTAACCAGTTCATAGCCTGTGTGGCTGTAGGAGCACAGTGTAGGATAAAGCTTCCCAGAGATGGGGGGAGGCAGGAAGTGGAGCGGGGTGGGGGTTTACAGACCACAGCTGTCCAGATGGATGTGCTGAGAAGGGGTCATGGGCATGAGGCTGAGATTTTAATCTCTTCATTCCTCAAGACCTCCGGATAAGCCTGGGGACAGTGCGGCTATCTGGCTGGTCACCTCCAGTGGCACCTCATCTATGCCTGTTGTGCATCGAATTGGGTCCTCCCAAAAGATAAGTTCAAGCCCTAATCCCCAAACCTTGGAATGTGACCTTTCTTGGACATAGGGTTTTTGCAGATGTCATCAGCTAAGATGAGGTCATACTGGGTCAGGGTTGACCCTGATCTCACACTGATGCCTTCCTAAAGAAAGGGAAATTTGGACCAGAGAGAGGAAGGTGCTCTGTGAAGACACAGAGAGACAGGAGGAAGAAAACCAGGTAACAACTCAGGCAGAGGCTGGCACGCAGAAGCAGC
Source organism: Otolemur garnettii (assembly GCF_000181295.1). Lineage (NCBI taxonomy): Eukaryota > Metazoa > Chordata > Mammalia > Primates > Galagidae > Otolemur > Otolemur garnettii. The sequence goes on from NW_003852451.1 coordinate 9,156,623, forward strand.
ACCGTCACACAACACCTGGGACTGTGGCCAGGGAGGGGAGGAGATGGGATGGCCTGGGAGGCACAGAAGGAACAGCTCTGCCCACACCTTGTCTGTGGCCTTCTGGCCTTTAGGAGGATACAAATCTTTGGTTTTAAGCCATTGAGTTTGTGGCGCTTTGTTTCTGCAGTCCTGGAAAAGAGCACAGTGGCATCCATATATTATCACTTCATCTATGGGACACACTTCAGGGACAGCAGTGCATCTTAATTCTCAAAAGCTTGTCAGCCCCTCTACTCTAGATACGTCCCTGGTCACGTCTCTCCACATGGCACCCTGTGTGATGCTGTCTTCTTCCCACCTTCCCCAACTCGTGTCCATTCTTTACTTCTCTTCAGAGGGTCCAAAACCAATTCGTGCATCTCTGTCCTGTCCAGAGCAGCTTCACCTGGCTCCCGCCTTTGACCCTGCATTCAGAGTCTCCAAGGAATAAAGTCTTGCTTATTAAGAAATTCACAAGGATTTACACAAGTAACTGTGCACTGAATATTCCTTGGCTATGCTATTAAAAAATACAAGTTATTGGGTGGTGCCTATGGCTAAGTGAGTAGGGCACTGGCCCCATGTACCCAGGGTGGTGGGTTCAAATCCGGCCCCAGCCAAACTGCAACAAAAAAATAGCCGGGAGTTGTGGCGGGCACCTGTGGTCCCAGCTACTCGGGAAGCTGAGGCAAGAGAATCATCTAGGTCCAAGAGCTAGAGGTTGCTGTGAGCTGTGATGCCATGGCACTCTACCGAAGGTGACAAAGTGAGACTCTGTCTCTAAAAACAATACATTAAAAAAAAATGCAAGTTATAGAATGATTATAGCATATGCACTATAAAGGCAAAGTAGGTATTTTACCCACATGTACATAGGAAGACTGAGGCTCAGGCAGTTTAAGCAATTTGCCCAAGATGGAGCTGAGATTTGAACCTAAAACTATATGACTTCAAAGCTTTTCCTTTTAGATACATTACTAGACTTCAGAAGATGTAGCCTTGTAAATTTTTTGGGGGGGGGCTTGCCACATGTCCCCTTTTCTTCCTATAATTTATAGTATGTATTTGATAGAAGTTGGCAGCTGTGAGTGAGTATAGAGAACCTAGAGAAATGCCGAATGGTGGCCACACTTGACAGATTGTTAACCATTTATTCATTTAATAATTTCATAGTAAAAGTAATAATTATCATTTGGTCCAAAGCCTAGGGGCCTATGATATTTTGTATATTAACTCTAGAGAGTTTATAGGCAGTTGTCTTAATAATCAGCCTATTAAGTATATCTTAAGCTTTGATAAAGGCCTCTCTTTCTGTTTTTTACTCCCTACAATATAAGCACAGCCATATTCACAAATTTTCTTTTAAGCTTATGCAATAACAATTTTCTTTTCAATGCAAATTCTGTGTTGCATGAGATGCAGGCATCTTTTGAAATCCTCAGCAGAAAAAAATAATAAATCATTCAGTTTTTAAAAAGTCATTTCTGCCAAATGGCAATCCCATTTGGCCTTGGCTTGAACTCATGGAATTTTTTAGTTTGACTCATTAAATGAAATGAAACCTGGGTGAGGAAAATTCCTGTTTTACTCAAGCGGCAACCCCCCAAAGCTCATATTATTAAAACAGCCCGAGTCTCCTGAATCCAAAGTTAGTGAACGGTGAGGCTTCCGCATGCTCCTTGCTGCCACGGGCTTTACCCACAGGCCCTCCATGACACACTCACAGACCAGGTGGCCCGAGCTCCTTCACACTCTCGTCCTGTGTGGCAGGAGAAATCAGCAACCTGGAGGCCTCCGACAGAGGCCAGGTACCGATGGAGCAAGATTCTGGGTAAACACGCAGAAAAGGTTCAGCCCTGCACAGCCTTGGCTCTATAATTTGCAGACCTGGCGCAAAGTGAGAACTCAGGGGCTCTTGTTGAAACGTTATGAAGCCTCTCAAGACAGTGACAGCAGGGCGTTAAAGCAAGTGCTGGGCCCAACCACGCGGTGCCTCAGGTCTTGTGCCCACGAAGCCAGCCCTGCCCTGGGGACTGCTTTCAGTCCCCTGACTCTCCCCTGCTGCTGCCTGTCACCTGTACCCTCATTCTCACCTGTATTCCCGATCAGCCTCCAAGCTCTGCTGCGTCCTTAGCCTAGATCCTTGGCTAACACGTGCATCACTTCCCACCCCACTGCCCATCACCCCTCTAAACTCCCCCCTGCAAAAAAAACACCTAGACCTGACCCTTTCTGTTCCGCTTCCTTCCCTCCATTCTCAGCTCCTACCTCACCCTGTCTGGCCCTGGGGTATCTGCCTGGCCATCTCCCACACTGCCCTGGGGAAGGACACTGCCGGCCTCTGCCTTTCCCCAGCCTGGCCCCTTGGCCTGTATTGCCATTCCTCTCTGTCCTCACCTGGCCAGCTCACTGCCTCCCAGGCTGGGACACCCGCTACTGCCTGCTCCCCAACACCCTCTTCCCTGGTATGTTCATTACTGTTGCTCAAAGTGTTTCCTGGTCACAGAGGCAGGGCCTGACCCTGCGTGGGAGGAGAACTCTACACATCTCTGTTGACTGATGCGTGGATTGAGCCAAGGTGTGAGCTCAGCGTCATGAAGAGAGAGAATTGCGGGGAAGGGTGAATGGGAAGGAGGGGAGGCATTTGGTGGGGTCTCACCTAATGTGCACAAAGCAAGGGTGCATTTCAAAACAACTAAGAGTAAATTCTAAATGCCTTACCACAAAAAATAAGTGAGGTGATGGGTATGTCAGTCTGATTTAAACATTGCACATTGTCTATCAAATCATCACATTGTACTCCATAAGTGTGTACAATTATGATTTAATAAAAAATTAAGGCTCGGCGCCTATAGCTCAACTGGCTAAGGTGCCAGCCACGTACACCTAAGGTGGCGGGTTCGAATCCCCAGCCCGGACCCGCCAAACAACAATGACGGCTGCAACCAAAAAATAGCCGGGCGTTGTGGCGGGCGCCTGTGGTCCCAGCTACTTGGGAGGTGGAGGCAGGAGACTCGCTTGAGCCCAGGAGTTGGAGGTTGCTGTGAGCTGTAATGCCACGGCACTCTGCCCAGGGGGACAGCTTGAGGCTCTGTCTCAAAAAAAAAAAAAAAAAAAATTAACTTACAGAGAGGGCCTTGCTGTCGTGTAGCCATGAGGGCAGCATGGTGCTTGCAGCTGCTGCCACTGCACCAGCAGCAGAGCATTCTGGGCGGCAGGTGCTCCTGTGGACCGACAGTGGGACGCAGCTGGACGCGCGCTGCTCGCTGGACACATCCACTGCCTGCCTGGGTATGAAGTGTGTTTTTAAAAGGCACCTTCTGAGTTTAGATAGGAATTTTAACAATTCCTTCTCTGTGTTTCTAGTTTGTGACAATAGGCACTATTACCTTGAGAATCATGAGGAACAAACCTTCCCCAGGAAATTTTACCTTAACAAAAGTACCGGCCAAGGGCAGTTTGCTGTTCGGGTTCAGTTTCTTTGCAAATGTACTTCCTCTGGCTGAAAAGGGGACACATCTCTCCTTCCCTGCTCCACGCCCCATAGGGTGTGGAGAGGAAGTTTAGTGTGGTGTAAATGGCGCTGCCGATTCATCTGCTTTTATAAGATGTATATAAAAGCAGGAGGTAAACACAGCTGTCTAGCTAACCACCAGTGCTGCGGAGCCCTGGGGACAGCGTCTGCTGCTGTGGGTGTCCCCAGCTGTGAGAGGAAGGAGGGCTATGGCCTTCAGCTCCAAGGGGATGGCTGTGCAAAGCAGTGGCTTCTAACCTCATTGGGTCATCTGTCATCAATCACTGTTTTCCTTCTATTATATTGTCTGCTGTACAGATGAGGAAAGAAAAGAAACGAAATTTAAGACAAATCTGTGGAGTGGACAATTTGTGGAGTGATTTGTCTGGGACTCAGAAATCACCTGGACCTGGGACTTTCATTTTTAAAACTGGGACGGTTCTAGACAAACAAGAATGAGTTGATCGCTCTACTGCCTGATGGCCTTGGGGGCAGCAGAAGTGGCTTCCCCTGGACCCCCAAGAGCCCCCAGGATGATGTCACATGTTGACACAGCATCTTCCCGGAGCCCCGGCTGAGGACCTCACAGCATGACCATCTTCCAGGGCGCCTTGGAGAATCACCTCTCAAGCCATGTGTTCATCTTTAGCACATCACTTTTAAACACTTTTCTAGAATGACCGTGGTTGTTTTTAAAATCATTTGTGATTAAAGACAGAACAGGATTCCAGTATGAGCTGAGATTTTTAGTACATTTGAACTGTCCAAATTGTTCCCTGTAACTTGCATTGGATGCAAATTTCAGTTCCTAAAAAACCCAAATAAGGGAATAAATAGGAAGGGAAGAAGGTTTGATTTATGCATTTTCCCCAAACGACGACCTAGCAGGAAAATTGCTGATTGAGGGAAAACACACGGAGGGTTCGGGTTCGTGGTCACAGAGACAAACTGCTGTGGCCGTTAGAGGGTTGTCATGAAAATAATCAGCCCCGGCACCACCCTCCCCACTGTGTGTCTCACCCCCCTGAGAAGCAGGTGCCCTCCTGTCTTGGCTTTACAGATGAAAACACTCAGAGCAGTTAAGGGGCCCGAGGACAGGGAGCCGGGTGCAATTGTCTCCAAAGTTGATGAGATGGCTTCGCTTCATCTCTTTTTCTTTAAGGGGGGAGGTGAGGGGCGATAACATCTATTTTCTGCTTCTCTGTAGCTCTCATGCTAGATCACCCGCTCCAGCCGGGGAGATAAAGTGCCAGCCAGCTAGATGCCTCCACTTGAGTAAGGGAGATGACGAGGCTAGAGGCCACTCTGTGTAAGAAAGACTCTCTAAGTACACCCTTGTTTGGGGAAGTGGTCTTTATAGATGACAAAGGACTTTCGCAGTCGTTAGGGAGAGGAGGAACAGTTAACAGTGGGAGTAGCACTAAGGACAGTAACAATAAAAGCACCTTTTATTTAGTATGTGTCACACGCCAGGTGCATTTATTATTTATATTATAATTATCTATGTCATTTCTAATTTTTGAAACAATCCAATGAGGAAACAGGGGCTCTGGGAGATGGCTGAGCCTGGCTTTATCCCAAGACTAACCCCAAAACTCAAGCTCTTTGTCCTGTATCAAATTACCATTTTTTAAACTAGTTTCTCTCATTTTACAGTTGAGGAGACAAAAATTCACTGAGGCTAAAGAGTTTGCTGATTTCTTCACGTTCTTAGAATTAACAGGACTGGACCTCACCCCTGAGCCACTGGAGGCCTCTTCACTCAGAGCCAGTCCCTGTGACAAGCTGCAGGGCTCGGTGTGCAGTCAGCCCGGGGCCCAGAGCCCCGTGGAAGGATGTGGTGCTAAGATATGGACTTAAACTATTCAGGAATCTTAGTTTTACAGGACAGAATCACCCAGAATTAAACAAAGAAGGAAAATGTATCAGTGGGAACAAGGGCCGGGCCTGCAGCTGGGCTTCTGGAAAGGCAGGCCTGAGGTCTGAGCAGCTGCCAGCACTTTGCCTCTCATCTCTGCAGGCCGACTTTTGGGCACCTCGGTGGAGCACGGAACACAATCTGGGAAGCACCGGTGTTTCTACAGGATACCAGCGATGGCAGCGACTTCTCTGTTACATTTTTCCTCCCAGGGAAGGGCCAGTGAGTGGCCACACCTGAGCAGGTGACATGTGGCCAACAGGGCTAGTCCTTCCCCTTGGAATGGAGGCCCCGGGTTACCAGAGAACTGGAAATCACTGTGAGTTGACACATGACTTGGTGGGTGTGTGTTTTGTGTCCAGGTGTCAGAATTCAAAAGTTAGAATGAGACGTTAACAACACCCAAACTGAAACCATGATATACTTAAACAGTGCCTCAATTAGTGACAAGAAACTTAACCGATTATTGATTTTACCAAAGTCTTCTGGAAAACATGTATGTACTATAAATACTTCCTTGATGATTGCCATTAGCTGTTTTAAAAACGTTTCTAAAAGAGTTTTTTTGGTACTTATAATTTAGATGTGCTTTGATCAACTATGCTCATGGGCCCACGACCTTTTATCAGGTTTTTGTTGCAAAGGTCTCTGCAATGACAGGCTTTCCTGGTCAATATCCTACTTGTTTCCAAAGCTGCCTTGTGAATCAACAGTATAGTCTTTTTGCAAGAGAGTCAGGGTAGCACGTTCATCAGATGTGAACTTTTGGGCCCTTTACGGTAGATGCTGCCCATTCTATGCTAGGTTTTTTCTCTCTGGAAAATTACTAATCTACATTCAGATGATATATAAATTTAAAATGAACACCAAGGCCCCCACAGCTGTAGCTGTCTGCCTCCCCCATTTCTGTGATGTGGTGGGAGTGAAGTATCTGGCATAAGCACCTGCCCGTGAAGATTTCAGATCTAATTCTTTGTGGAAGCGAGTAGGGTCCCAGGCAGGGTTCAGCTGTGTCTCGGAGGGTAATGTCCGTTGTTGAATTGAGAGCACTCTCCTTCTAGTTAACGCCTGGCTTCCTTCCTGTTGCTTTTCAGATAATCTATATGCCAGGCTTACACTCAGCCTTCATTACTATTTTGGGTTGATTTGAATTATTTCCATGCAAACTCTCAGAGCCTTGGTATCTGTAATTACACTTGGCAACAGATGTAGGTGCTGCCTGTGCATTTTCCAGTTTAGTGTTGCAAGCCAGTAGCTGTAAAGTTTTGACACGTGGTTATTTAATTCCGTACAGTACAGAGAAAGACTCTCAGTCATGTTTGGCCGCCACAGGAATTGTCAGGGCTGCCCTCCTTGGGCCACATTCCTGTGCGGTGTCTGCTTCAGCCTGGCTCCTCCAGGGAGCCCCACGCCTACCTCGTGATGGCCTCACCGCGCCAGTGTCCAGAGTGATTCACTGTCAGCACCACAGGATAAACAGACCATGGAGCGAGGTGCCACATGGCAACACATCCGGTTTGGTTTTTTTTTCCTGCCTTCTACTAGGCAATCCTGACCTTGTTATCACACATTTGAGGTGGAAATGTGACGTAATTAAACTGATTTACAAAAGTCACAAACAGAAACCAGTGTCTTTTCTTTTAGCCCAGTGTGGTTAAGGTTACTTCCTCTATACATTTATAGCAAAGGCCTTGAACGTGATTGTGGGCACAGAGCCAGCTCTGACAGGCCCGGAGGACGCTGTTTGTGTTACTGCTTCTGGTCTCTATAGTTCCCCCTCGGTTTTGCCTAGGAAAAGGCCTTCATGGACTCAATTAAGTGTGAATCCCGTTTCTTCCTGTACTTGTCTGGCTATAGCAGTGCGGAAGCCCACGAGCACATGCAGGGTAATGATTTGGAAGTACAGACCTGGGGAATGCCACCGACGACTACTTTAGACCAGAATATCATAGGTAAAACTAACTTAATTCAGGGCAGCATCTGGCCAGAAATAGCCCTGAACGCGCAAATACAAAGCAAGCTTACATTTGCATTCTATGTAGGCGACCCAGACAGCTCAGCATGTCACTTTCCAGAAAGGGACCAAACGACATTAATACACATTGGTGTTTGCTTTGCTTTCCTTCTCTACCATAGAAGCACTGCTTGGTAAGATTCTGGCACACTTCACAGATGCGGTGTTTGGAAAACAAGAGGCAGAGAGGCTGGCTGGTTTGTGTAACACACTAGGAATGTAATGAGGCTGCTTCTGATTCTGTCAGTCATCAATCGGAAGCACTTGGCCATGTTTCTTCACCTGCAAAGTTTTCTAGGATAAAGTTCCACACTACCTCACCTGGGCGCTTTGAGAAATTGCCAATGAGACAGATTGTCAAGCGCATGGGAAACATAAGCTGTTAATTGGCACAGGTGGGTTGGGCAGGAATGAGGCAGGTGCACAGAAAGGGGTGACTCACGGAGAAGGAGGGGCTCCCTGGGGAGGGCCGCCTACCTGGTCTCGCTCACACAGGAAAGGTGAGTCACTAGATCTGGGGCTCGCTGCCTGATCTCCTTCTGGCTCAGCCATCGGAACCCCAGGGCCACCTGCATCCTCTTGGGGCTTGTCCCCCCCTTAGCCCTGGCCTGCTAGTTACGCACTGCTTAGGAGCGGAAGCAGGAACTCTCCTGTGGATACTGCCTCGGCCTGTAGCTACCTAAATCCATGGAGAAGGAGTCCTCAGGGTCTCTTCATTCTGGGGTGGTCTGGCCTGGAAGCCCCTGCTGCTCTCCCTCCTCCCTGCCCTGTGCCAGAGGAGCCCCCCAGCATCAAAGCTGGCAGAGGCAGACTGTGCCTAGGTGGGTGACAGTCTATACCCTCAGCACCAGGCTGACACCAACACCCTTTGGACAGGCCTGCTGTCGTCCATCATTTTTCAGGGAGAAGAAACAACTCGTGCTTTACACTGAAGTGGGTAATCAGTGCAGTGTGGGAGGCCAGGATATCCCACCTGAAACGGCCTCTGTGGCAGAAGGACTGTTGAGTTGAATGAAGGCAGTTAGGAGGCACAAGCAGGAAAGCTCTCTGCTCTCCCTTAATTTGCCTAAAGCAGGACATTAATTTACAAAAAGAAAAAGTGTCCTGCCCCCATTCTATCTAGGAAAGAACAAAGGTTAACTACTGAAGACAACGTCAGACTCTATTTATTGCCTGGAGACTGGTTGGGAGGAATCTATACTAACAGGCTTTACTAACCAGCCTTCGTTTGCTGCCCCAGTGGACACTCAAAGCTCTTTTCCTTTGTCTTGTCACTTCTCTAAAAATACACTGTTCTTTGTTGAAGATGCTATGTCAGCTGGAATTCAAAGCCATTTCTTGGAAAATTCCTCATTTCTTGGGTATCTTGCATGTACATATGAAATACGTATGATAATATATTCCTATTTTCCTTGTTTTAATCTGTCTTTTGTTACAGGGGTCCATTCCAACTAAGAACTTGTGAGAATTGAGGGAAAAATCTTCTTTCTCCTATAGTAATTAGTTGGAAAGAGACCAGAGGGTATTTTTGTTTGTTGATTTTCCACTTGGTTTGGGGGATTTGATGGGGTTCAGCCATTGGAACCCCAGGGCTACCTGCATCCTCTCTTTATAGAAGAGACACCCACGTTTCAGAAATGCAGCAAAGCCAGTGAGAAGAGAAGAGGCTTCTGGTGATAAATCACATCTGCCAACTGATAGGTAGTGAAGGGGCCTCCCCGGACCTGCTTCTGCCTCTTCCCTCCCCTCCCAGGCCCACAGTGCCCTGAGCTCCTGAGGGACACAGCAAACTCTTACTTGGTTCCCTGGGATGCTCCCCAGTCCCAGAAGTCCTGTCTCCTCTCCCACTGTGTTGCTCACCCAGTTTCCCACATTCCAATTTTCACTCTGATGTCCTCAAACTTTGCTAAGTGTGCTGTACGTGGGAATAGGAACTCCAGAGGTAAAGCTGTATTTCCCCAATACACAAGCTCTGGGCTCTCCTTCCCTCTTCTTGGATCCCGAGCAACTGGAGCAGCCACAAGCACTCAGATGTGCTTCACGCCTTCCTGCACCTGCCTCTCACACCTTCCTGCACCTGCCTCTCACACCTTCCTGCACCTGCTTCTCCTGGACAAAGATGATAAGCCAGCAGGGGCCAGTCAAGTATTGTTGCCCCGTTTTATAAATGGAGAAACTGAGGTTCAGAGTGATGAGTGGAATGCTCCTCTGAAGGCCAGGCACTTCCTGTGCACCTGAACTTGCTTCTGGGCCAGTCCCTCCCCATGTCCCACATGCTTATGTGGTATTTTTTCAAAAACCCCACCCTCCCCCCCTGTGCTTACAATCTCTTTCTGCTAAGCGAAGTACGATGCTAGAAGTATAGGAAAGTGGTGACTCATAACCATTTTCTGTCTTACGTTACTGCACACACAGAATATGGTTCTTTGCTGATTTTCCCAAAGCATACGTTGCCTCTTTACGAATGCTCTTAAACTCTGAGCACAATGACAGCACGTCATGGAACACTTGATACATGTCATCATCTGGACGGAAAAATGTCTCCAACACCCTAAAAATAAGCGATGCAATGAAACTAACACCATAAAAAGGAGCCGAAAAATAATATGTTAGCTGTTCCAATACAATCAGCCGATTACCTGGAATATAGTCAAAACTATGTATCTGGGGTGTATCTAGCTGTGGATGTGGGACTGCCCTTGTTTACAATTGTTACATGTGGTGGTAATAAAAAGAAGACCACATAGGGAGTTTTCTTCTCATTTATAAATTCTCTACAGGAGGTGCACCCCAGCTCCTAGGCCTCGGCACACCACCAAGTGGAACAAGTGATTCATGTTATCCACCAGATTTTTTCAAAATTATATTTATTGGTCTTTTTGTTGTTGTTAAACAAATTTCATTTCCTATTGCCTGGTTGCCAGACACTGCCTTTCCCAGCCTGGCTTCCCCAGCAGCTCGCAGGCTCACGTCAGCCGTGCCTGAGGCAAGCAGTAGCCTGGAAGTGTATTGAACAGCATTAGGGGCTGGGGCTGGGGTGAGGCTGTGACGCTCCCTGCCTCCCACCCACTCACAGTGCAGGTGAGCCGGCCACCAAGTTGGCCTCTGCTCTGATGCTGGGTTTCTTCTGCTCCTGAACCCAGCCCTGAAAGTCATGTCAGGCACCTGGAATCCACTTGCTCCCAGCCCCTAAATCCTCTGTATTTTTGCTGGTGGGCCCTGCACCTGTGTCTGGGCAGAGAGCTCGCAAGAGCTGTAACCCTGGTATCCCGTGAGCTGAGAACTATCCTCGTGTAAACCCCTGGCTGTCACCCCCTCTCCTCCACCAGCCTAGCCAGACTGAGACTGATGGCACCCGGGTCAGACTGGAATTCCTGGACTTTGTGATTTGGACCTTGGATCCTCCCTGGGAGAGAAGCGTGGAGTTGGCATCTTCGGGCCTGGTCTCAGTGGCGTGTCAGTAAATGTGAACAACCGGCTCTCTGGAAGAAAAGAGCCCTGAAATGTACTTTTGCTATTTCTGTGGTGTAAATACTCCCACCGTGGCCACTTTCGAGCTGTCAACGTGACACCACTGAATGTGGAGCTGGGAGGAGGAGTGCTGTAGGGCACATGGTTGTCGTGTTTCCTCCAGACTGACGTAACGGGCACACGTACCCTCCATGACATAGATGAGGGTGAGACAAAATCATTAGGAAGTGATGAATTGTACGTATTTACCGTATCGCTGTTTTAGTATAATTTATACTTTGTAAATTTATATCATTTAATTGTTAATAGTGGCTGTGTATAGCAACTATCATAGCTTGCAAACTTCCTGAAAATGTAACAATAGGCTCTCTTGAGCCCGTTTGGGCTAACTCCAGCATGCCGAGGCCTGGCTTGTCTCCCACCCCAGCTTTCTGCGGTTTCATCTTGCCCTGCCCGCTGTCTGCAGGTGCTCAGTGTCCCTCCCAGCCACGGCCATGTGACTTCAGATCTCCTGGTTGCTAAACTTAATAGTTAAATTCTGTCCTTATTCTACAGGGACAGATGGTTCCCTGGGATGCTCCCCAGTCCCAGAAGTCCTGTCTCCTCTCCCACTGTGTTGCTCACCCAGTTTCCCACATTCCAATTTTCACTCTGATG
>NW_003852451.1:9168538-9194902 GCF_000181295.1 Otolemur garnettii
TATTTTTTTGGTTGCAGCCATCATTGTTGTTTGGCGGGCCCGGGCTGGGGATTCGAACCCGCCACCTTAGGTGTACGTGGCTGGCGCCTTAGCTGCTTGAGCCACAGGTGCCGAGCCATCTTGCCATGTTTTCAAAACTCTTTAGAGGACTCACGTTCCTCGCTGGTGCCCTGACCTTTGGTGTTTCCCAGGATCTGGCTGTGATTTCTCTTGGTCTCCATGCTCCTTTCTCTGGGCACGCGCACCTGCGCTTCCCGAGCCCTGCCATCAGTGCAGAGATTGCTTCTGAACTCCACTCTTGGAGGTGCGACTTCCTGCTGCGTATCTTCATTTGACCCTCCCCAGGCATCTCCCAGACACCACTCCACAGCTCCAGGCATCCAGTGTCACTGCTCACCTATCAACACGTGTCAGCAGCCACTGTGAGCTGCTCGCCCCACGTACTCACAGTGCAGCCCTTAATAGCTACTGCGTCACCCCTCCCGGAGCTTATCCAGAGGAAATGGTGTCACCATTTGCCTGGTGACCCCGACCACAACCCTTGCCTGTCCTTCTTATTTATGGTCGTTTGGTTAGCAAATCTCATCTTTTCTTTTTCCTTAGTGACTCTGGAATCCTATTCTTCTGCCCCGACCAGGACTGTCTTTCTGCAGGTCCCTATTGTTCCTCTCCTAGGTCAGCAGGAAGCTCCTCACTCCTCTCCCCTTCCCTAGACTTGCTGCTTTCTGGTCCCTTCTCCATGCTGCTGGAACAAAGTTATTTCCGAAATCACATTTACTACGTCTCCATTCCCCTGCATCGGTCTCCCAGCCTTCACAGTAACAGCTCTCCTCCTTGCCATACTATGCAAGGCCCTTGAGGAGGCCTGGCCCTGCCTGCTTCTGAGTCTTCTTGTCACCACCCTTCAGACCTATGCTCCAGCTATGGGGACCTTTCTCAGGCCCCACCCGCCTCCTTTCGTGACACTGCTCCTTTTGCCTGGGATCCCCCACTCCCATGCCAACCCTTCGCCATGTCCTTTGTGATGGCGGCTCAACCCAGTCATCCTTCATAGCTGATTCCACAGCGAGCTCCGTGGTATGGCTGCACAGGTGGGCACTGCAAAGCAGTGGAGGGGCACCATCTGTGGCCATTGTAGATTATGACAATCTCCTGGCACACAGTGGCAAAATGAACAGTGTCATGAAAGCCGTCAGTGGGGCTGCTCCTGTTACCTCCTCCTGGAATGTTCACTGGTGCTCCCAGTTTGTGTTGGGTGACTCTGCTCTGTCACGGCTGTGTCATCCCAAACTAGGACCTTGTGTGTATTAGCCTGTGTGGATCCTTAGGCGAGAACCATGCCTTTGGTCTCTGTGTCCCTGGCAGCAAGGACTGTGCAGGGCCCTCTGGGCTGTCAGTAATGGTTTGCTGAGTGAGTGATGTGTTGGTCTGTCCCTACATCTGGGAGGTCATTAACACTCAGTGCATCTCTATCTCCAGGGAGTTGAAACATTCCTTAAGTAAAGAATAGGGCTTGTTAGTTTTTCTCTACCTCCAGGGGCCTAACCATTCTTAAGCAAATAGGAAGTGTCAGTCTTTCTTTGGCTCTGGTGGGTCTGGACATTGATCAAGCAAAGAACAGAATTCTCCTTGCTCCTCTGGTTTTGTCGAACTTCTTTCGTTGTAGAAGATTCACAGCAGATAATCCTCTGAGCTTCTCACCCTCAAGCAGTGCTGTCGCCATTTTCCCTTTTCGGTGGCAGCCCATCTGCTTAGATGGTCTTAATGAATCTCTGCTGTTGGGCGGCGCCGGTGGCTCAGTGAGTAGGGCGCCAGCCCCATATACCGAGGGTGGTGGGTTCAAACTTGGCCCCTGTCAAACTGCAACAAAAAAATAGCCGGGTGTTGTGGCAGGCGCCTGTAGTCCCAGCTACTCAGGAGGCTGAGGCAAGAGAATCGCCTAAGCCCAGGCGAGGAGGTTGCTGTGAGCCTTGACGCTACGGCACTCTACCGAGGGTGAGAAAGTGAGACTCTGTCTTTAAAACATTTAAAAATAAATAAATAAATAAATCCCTGCTGTTAACTCTGCTCAGCCTCGTTCTTTGTGGCACCTTTCCACATCTAACAGAGTGACTGTACCAGTGTCAGAGTGAGGTGGCCAAGCGTGGGGACCCTGGGCTTGACTCCTGGTGCTGCCCCTCCCATGTGACTTGGGCCCATTACCCCACAAAGTAGTAACACCGAGAGTGAGCGTGAGGCTTACGCAGCAAAGCGGCTGTCTGGCCTGCTGCAGGATGGAGCAGACGGTAACTGTGGCCATGATGGAACATTTTATGGCACTAAAGTCGCTTTTGTATCACGCTTCACAATTCACTTTTCTGGTCTCCATCCATTTATTCATTATTATTATTATTTTTTTTTTTACAGTTTTTGGCTGGGGCTGGGTTTCAACCCACCACCTCCAGTATATGGGGCCAGCTCCCTACTCCTTTGAGCCTCAGGCGCCGCCCTGTTCATTATTGTTTTAATCCTCCTGATTTTTAGTAGAGAAGCAGAACAATCTTGATTTTTTTTCTTTTTTTTTTGAGAGCCAATTCTCACTCTGTCACCCTGGGTAGAGTGAAGTGACATCAGCCTAGCTCACAGCAACCTCCAACTCTTGGGCACTCTTGCATAGGTGGGCACTGCAGAGCAGTGGAGGGGCACCATCTGTGGCCATTGTAGATTCTGACAATCTACAATGGGCTCAAGAAATCCTCCTACCTCAGCCTCTGAGTAGCTGAAACTACAGGCGCCCGCCACAACACTGGGCTGGTTTTTCTATTTTTAGCAGAGATGGGGTCTCAGTCTTACTCAGGCTGGTGTCGAACTCCTGAGCTCAGACAATCCATCTGCCTTGGACTCCCAGAGTGCTGGGATTATAGGCGTAAACCACAGCACCAGGCCTACAGTCCTGATATTTTTAACTGCCAGGTCCTTGGTCCGGGAGGGGCAGAGTGTAAGAGTGATTGCTGTTCAGGAAATGAGTGTGGTGATGTGTGACATAACGTGACACATGTACATTGTGGCCGAAACCCAAGGGCAAGGCTGTCAAAATTAGCTGGGCTAAATGGGTATTCTCAACTGCATTGGGACACATAGCCCTGCCTTCCTGTGACTGCTGGCACAGCTTCCTTCCTGCTGAAACTCTCTGCCTCCCTGCCTACCCCTCTCAGCGCAGAGCCTGCCCAGGAGCTGGGCGAGGTTGCCCTCTAGGGCTCCGCATCAGCGCTCCAGACTGGATTTCCAACGTTACCTGCTGGCTGGAGGATCTGCTGTCTAAGAAGCCACAGGGGTCCCCACAGAATTCCAGTTCCCAAAGTCAAGGAGCAGGAAATTTTGATAATCTTGGGAAAGCATAAACCAAGACCCCAAATCAGAAGAGCTCTGTGCATAGAGTGACAAAGGAGCTCTTGTCCCCAGACAGGGCACACTGGATGGCAGCGAATGAAGACAGGATACAGCTTTGCAATTTACAGAGTACCCTGACCTACATTTTTCTTGCAATCACACCAGTGAGGATAGTGTTAATGAAATTATATTGAAATGTTGTTGGGAGACTGACATTTACTGTCACCAGATGTGACTGCTGGCAAACATCTTGTCAGTCAGGGATGTTACGTCTCATCTCAAAGGACATACTTGAAAGGAAACCTCACATCAGAGGAGTGTGACTCACCGGCGTTGTCTTCCCGGGGCACCCCAGCTTCTGCCCCTGCCTTACCAGCAGCATCTGAGATCAGAGACGCCATCTCTGCAGAGGCCTCCTGGGGGTCATTTTCCATTTCTGCCTTGCAGCCATGATCCCAGAAACTAGGAAAGGGCACTTTTAGGCTTAAAAAACATTTAGCTGTGCTTCTTCCTTCCTAGGAATGGAAAATCCAATTCCGTTGAAGCAGTGGTTTCTTTCTAAGATGCAAAACAGGCTCAGCGCCTATAGCTCAACCGGCTAAGGCGCCAGCCACGTACACCTAAGGTGGCGGGTTCGAATCCCCAGCCCAGACCCGCCAAAAGAACAATGACGGCTGCAACCAAAAAATATCCGGGCGTTGTGGCGGGCACCTGTGGTCCCAGCTACTTGGGAGGTGGAGGCAGGAGACTCGCTTGAGCCCAGGAGTTGGAGGTTGCTGTGAGCTGTAATGCCACGGCACTCTACCCAGGGGGACAGCTTGAGGCTCTGTCTCAAAAAAAAAAAAAAAGATGCAAAACAATTTTGCTCAGGCAATTGCTTTTAAATCTCTCACATTCAAGCTCAAATGAGTGACATCGTCACATTATCAACCGAGCTAGTTAAATGCAATTATAGGAAAGTGATCTTTTCTTTCTTTAATCTTTGAGAAAAAAAAAGACAAACTCTAAAATGATGCCACTGTATCAGTAATCTTAACTGCCCCACAAATTCAAAGAGAACGGTCTATAGCCTCGCTGGTATTTTTCTATCCTAGAAGCCTTCTCTGCCCTACTAGGGAGGGTCGAGTGACAGACACTCAGGAAGATGATGTCAAGAGAGGTCACTAGTGAAGAGAGGTGGCTGAGAGAATTTCCTCCAGACATTGTGAAATCCTCTATTTTAGGAGAGAAAACATCCTTCCTAGGAGCCCCCAGCAGCCTTCGCTTCCCATCTCAGGGGTCAAGCCTAGGCCACCTGTCTATTTTATGTCTCAGCCTATGAGCTCATACATAGTACAAGTGACAGCTTACAGGACTGGTCCTTCTGTCACTGGCTTCTTTCACTTAGCAAAATGTTCTCAAGGCTCGTCCATATTGTCTCACATTGCAGGATTTTCTTCTCTTTGAGGGTTGAATAGTATTCCATCATGTATCCGGATCACATTTTCTTTATCCATGTATTCAATTGTGTTTTTCCGTATTTTGGATATTGCGAATAGCACTGCAATGAATGAGGGGCACCAATATATTTCTGAGATTCTGATTTCAATTTTTGGAGGGTAAACATCACATTGCCAGCTGCTATGATACTTCTACTTTAATTGTTAAAGCACCTCCACACTGTTTAGTGACTGCCCCATTTTGCATTCCTGCCAATATAGCATACAAGAGTCCCAATTTTTCCACATCTTCTCCTACACTTACTTTCTTTTAAAAAATAACAGCCATCCTAATGGGTGTGAGGTGATAGCTCATTGTGGTTTGGGTTTGCATTTTCCTGATAATGAGTGACGTTGAGCATCTTTTCACATATCTGTTGGCCATTTGTGTATCTTCTGTAGAGAAATGTCCTTTGCCCATTTCATGAAGGTTTTTTTTTTTCTATCGACTTGTAGGGGCCCCTTACATATTCTGGAAATTAATCCTTTATCAAATATATGGCTTATAAATATTTTATCACATTCAACAGGTCGTCTCTTCACTCTGCTGATTATTTCCTTTGCGGTTAAGAAACTTTTGAGTTTGATGTACTCCCACTTGTCAGTTTTTGCATTTGTTGCTGTGTCCATGAGATTCTTGCCAAGAATGTCATGATGACTTCCCCCTTTGTTTTCTTCTAGGAGTTTTACAAGTTTAGGTTTTAAGTTTTTAATCCATTTTAGTTGATTTTTGTGTATGGTGTAAGATAAGGGTACAATTTCATTCTTTTGCACGTGTATATTCGGTTTTCTCAACATCAATTTATTGAAGAGACTATCCTTTTCCTGGACAGGGTCTTTCTCTGTTGCTCAGTGAAATGCAGGGGCACGATCATAGCTCACTGCAGGGGCACGATCATAGCTCACTGCAGGGGCACGATCATAGCTCACTGCAGGGGCACGATCATAGCTCACTGCAGCCTTGAACTCCTGGGCTTGAGCCATTTGCCTACCTGTTTCTCTGCTCTGTCATGCCAGGCAAAATCCCTAATTTCTTTTTGGCCACATTAGTAATTCTATCCTCCATCTTAGAAGGAGTTTTTTTTTTTTGCAGTTTTTGGCCAGGACTGGGTTTGAACCTGCCACCTCTGGCATATGGAGCTGGCACCCTATTCCTTTGAGCCACAGACACTGCCCCAAGAAGGAGTTCTTTTAAGATTTGAGTGGTCCGGCTCGGTGCCTATAGCTCAACCGGCTAAGGCGCCAGCCACGTACACCTAAGGTGGCGGGTTCGAATCCCCAGCCCGGACCCGCCAAACAACAATGACGGCTGCAACCAGAAAATGGCCGGGCGTTGTGGCGGGCGCCTGTGGTCCCAGCTACTTGGGAGGCGGAGGCAGGAGACTCGCTTGAGCCCAGGAGTTGGAGGTTGCTGTGAGCTGTAATGCCACGGCACTCTACCCAGGGGGACAGCTTGAGGCTCTGTCTCCAAAAAAAAAAAAAAAGATTTGAGTGGTCCCTATGCCTGAAGCCCACTTTGAAGAAAGAAAAAAAATCTACATAGATTCTGAGCAGAAGTACAAGTCAGCACAATTGCCACTACTAATAATGACTGTCATCAAGCCAGTGCTAAATCCTTTGCATGCATTATCTTATTTAATTTAATTATCAAAATCACTCCATGAGGTAGGTACTATAATTATTCCCATTTTATAGATGAGGAAACTGAGGCCTACAAAAGGTAAGCAATTTCCACAAGGTTAGTATTTTTTTTTTTTATTTTTTTTGAGATGGAGCCTCAAGCTGTCCCCCTGGGTAGAGTGCCATGGCATCACGCTCACAGCAACCTCCAACTCCTGGGCTCAAGCGAGTCTCCTGCCTCAGCCTCCTACAGGCACCCGCCACAACGCCTGGCCATTTTTTGGTTGCAGCCATCATTGTTGTTTGGCGGGCCCGGGCTGGGGATTCGAACCCTCCACCTTAGGTGTATGTGGCTGGCGCCTTAGCCGCTTGAGCCACAGGCGCCGAGCCCACAAGGTTAGTCTTAAAGCATCAGATTAGACTCTGACCACACCCCATTGCCCATTACCCTGTTCTCTCTCCCCCTCGAATCATAGGAACATCAGACATGCGTGTAGTAGAGACCTATTCATACGATGGTTTCACTAAAGCAATATGTGCATTCTCCTGGGATCTGAAATCTAGTTTAAAATCTAAAGATAATTGAGTTTATAAAATTCACTGTTTGACATGATTCTCTTGTGAGTTTTGTTTAACTTCTCTGTATCTTAGATTTTTTGTGAGATTGTGACAAAGAGACTTTCCGTGACCTACATCCTTGGGATGTAAGAAGATAATTGAGATAATGTATCTGAAAGCATTTGCAATATTGAGAGGAAAGATAACATGGGAAGCCATGTTATGGTTGATAGGACTTTTTTTTTTTTTTTTTTTGAGACAGAGTCTTGCTCTGTCACCTGGGCTAGAGTACAGTGGCCTCATTATAGCTCACAGCAACCTCAAATTCGCAGGCTCAAGAGATCCTCCTACCCCAGCTTCCAGTAGCTGGGACTACAGGCATGTACCACCATGCTCAACTAATTTTTCAATATTCTGTTTGTTTTTAGTGATTCCTACTTTGGATTCTATATCTGCCTTTTTGTGTATGATGTACAGAAGAAATAAAATTTCAGGGGAAGTGGATTTTAATGAAGAATAACATCATATTTATGTAATATATTTACACAACAAGAATGAAAATTCTTGGGCCAGGTGCGGTAGCTCATGCCTATAATCCTAGCACTCTGGGTGGCTGAGGTGGGTGGATTGCCTGAGCTCACCAGTTCCAGACGAGCCTGAGCCAGAGCGACACCCCATCTCTAAAAATAGCCTGGTGTTGTGGTGGGTGCCTGTAGTCCCAGCTTCTTGGCTGGTTGAGGCAAGAGAATCGCTTAAGCCTAAGAGTTTGAGGTTGCTGTGAGCTGTGACGCCAAGGCATTCTACTGAGGGCAACAAAGTGAGACGCTGTCTGAAAAAAAAAAAGAAAGAAAATTCTTCTCTAAGTTTATTCGTTTGCAAGCCTTCAGATGCATAGTTAGAGAAAGAGAAAGGGTACTTGAAGGAGTTGGTGAGGGAGGAGCAGCCTCTCTGACCCCCACCCCAGGCAGGCATCTGACCACGGTCCACCCACTTCCCCTTATAAGGAATTGTCCATATTCTTGTCCTTAAGTTCATTAGAAGAAGAAAAACATGTGATCTTTTTGTGGTTGCTCTTTTTTGGCTCAGGAAAGTGAAATTTAAGGCGAAAATCACCCCAGGCAGGATGGAGATGCCAAAATTTCCAAGTCAACTTTTCCTGGGTTAGAATCAAACAAGGCTAAAGGATCAAGTCTTTCTTTCCTGGCTCAACAAATCACAAAGGCAGCAACAACAATGCCATTTAATATCCGGGCAAGGTTTCTGAGCCTGTGGCAGATGTTATTATGTTTGGATATGAAAGAAGAGAAAGAGGAAAACTTTCTGAAGCAAAATACAAAAATCCAGGCCTGGAGTTTCAGTGTAGCCAAAAATGGCTTCTTTACTTATGAGGGCTACAGACAGCCTTCATTGATGCCTGCCGCAGCTGTAATGATTGCTGCTACTGGCTCGGCACCTGTGGCTCAAGTGGCTAAGGCGCCAGCCACATACACCTAAGGTGGCAGGTTTGAATCTAGCCTGGGCCCACCAAACAACAATGACAGCTGCAACCAAAAAATAGCTGGGTGTTGTGGTGAGCACCTGTGGTCCCAGCTACTTGGGAGGCTGAGGCAGGAGACTTGCTTGAGCCCAGGAGTTGGAGGTTGCTGTGAGCTGTGATGCAATGGCACTCTACCCAGGGGGACAGCTTGAGGCTCTGTCTCAAAAAAAAAAAAAGATTGCTGCTGCAAATTGGGCCCCTATGGCATACCAGGCTCTTGACATAGGTGATGTCTAATTATTGTAGTAAGCTAGCAGACAGGTCATTTTCTCCCTACCTTGTAGCAGAGGGGGACAGGCACAGAGAGGTCTATAGTTTGTCCACATCATATGGTCTGTAAAGACTGGGCTTTGAATTTAGCTCTGCTGGACTTCCAAATTTATGCTCTTTCTATCTATGCCTCTCCTTTTGGTTACTGCAGGGGTCTTCATCCTTCCTGACACACTTTCAAGACTCTCTCTCGTCCTTTGCATTATCCTTAAATGTCCTCTCACTCCTGGATGCTGGCTGGAAGATCTCATCTTCCCCTTGCTCTTTGGTTACAAGTCACAGATTCTACAAAATGTTTTCTATTCTGGTTTTGCAGTAACAGCAGCAGCAGCAGAGATTTCAGAGGTAGCAGGGCCATTATTGCTGGAGGCTAAAAGGCTAGAAACAGGAAAGAAATACTGTTAAATCCTCCTGAGATCATCAGCAGAGCCTCTTGTTGGGGTGACAGGAGGAGGGACAGGAAGAGGGAGGTTCACTTTTGCTCTTCCAGGCACCTTGCCTTTCCTTGGGTGGGAAGTCCATTGGACAGATAGGAACGATGGAGCCAGTGGGGCTCGACTCTTCACTAATCCAGGCCAGAGGTTGGAAGAAAGTTCTCTTCCAGAAATGTGATGCTTTGATATTTTTAGTTTTTTATGGCTGCCAAGGTTGAGGAATCTGCCTTTCTTCCTGGGAGAGGCCTCCCCCATCCCTAGGCCTCGGTGCTTGGTGGATTTGTGCAGGGAGAACGATGTGAGAATTCAGCATTTACTAGGGAGCCATGGCATACTTTGAAAACCGCAGTCTTAATGGAATGCAGCCTATTATAGATTAGATAATTCAAATGAAGATGAATTTTCTTGTTGTAGGAGATAGTCATCCTGCTCAGATTTCATCTAGTAACAGCACAATAAAGCCAGCAGCAGCATTCATACTTGAATGAAGGTTGCCCAATGTGTGTGTGGCCAGGGATCATTACATCAGGATCTCCTGGGGTTGACTATTAGAAATGCAGATTCCGGGTGGCGCCTGTGGCTCAAAGAGGTAGGGCACCGGCCCCAGATACTGGAGGTGGTGGGTTCAAACCCAGTCCCGGCCAAAAACTATGAAAAAAAAAAGAAAGAAACACAGATTCCTGGACTCAGATGCAGACAAGCAGAATTTCTGGGATGTGAGGCTCAGGAATCTGCACGGTTGGCTATAGTCTCAGGAGATTCTTAAGAATACCAGATGTTGGCTCAGGGCCTGTGACTCAGGAGGCTAGGGCGCCAGCCACATACACTGGAGTTGGCAGGTTTGAATACAGCCAGGGCCTGCCAAACAACGACAACTACAACCAAAAAATAGCCAGGCCTTGTGGCGGGGGCCTGTAGTCCCAGCTACTTGGGAGGCTGAGGCAAGAGAATCGCTTAAGCCCAAGAGTTTGAGGTTGCTGTGAGCTGTGACACCACAGCATTGTACCACTCTACCCAGGGGGACAGCTTGAGACTCTGTCTCAAAAGAAAAAAAAAAAAAGAATACCAATGTTTTTTTTTTTTTTGAGACAGAGCCTCAAGCTGTCCCCCTGGGTAGAGTGCCATGGCATTACAGCTCACAGCAACCTCCAACTCCTGGGCTCAAGCGAGTCTCCTGCCTCCGCCTCCCAAGTAGCTGGGACCACAGGCGCCCGTCACAACGCCCGGCTATTTTTTGGTTGCAGCCGTCATTGTTGTTTGGCGGGTCCGGGCTGGGGATTCGAACCCGCCACCTTAGGTGTACGTGGCTGGCGCCTTAGCCGGTTGAGCTATAGGCGCCAAGCCACCAATGTTTAAGAATCACTGAATGAAGACTCGTTTTGTGCTAGAGACTTTATCTGATTAGACAAAATCTTCATGGCAGTCTTAGAAAGTTGATACTATTAACTTCATTTTTACACTGAAGCTTAGAGAAGTTAAACAACATCTCTAAAGTCACATAGCTAAAAAGTGACAAAGCCAAGACTCAAGGCCCATCTAATCTGAAGGCCTATGCCCTGTCCAAATTGCCCCCTCCTGTGACCCTGTCTGCCAGGCTGTCAAAGCAGTCCGAGACAGCAGTGACTGGTGCAGGAGAGTCCCTGGCAGAGGCCCCAGTGGTGGGAAACCCGGGGCAGTTGTGAACCCTTCTCCAATTGCCGATTCATCCTCCTGTGGACTACGGGGGGCTCCAGCTACTGGGATCCCTGCTCCCTACTGTGCGGGGGCTTTAGTTGGTCCTGGAAACCCATCTTTTGGAAAACTCTGATGATTTGGAAACTCACACTCTCTCAAGTGTGGCAAAAGCTGTTGGGAGCCCCCTGACATTTACTTGCTCTCTCCCACTACTGGGGGGTTGTGTGCTTTCGGGAGGGGCTGGGACCACTCTAGACCCTGGTGTTAAGTCCTGATTAGCTAAATTTTACTTGAGATTTTCTTTTGCTTGCCACTGAGTCACCATATGACAACTCTTTTTTTTCTTTTTTTGGAGACAAGAGTCTCACTATGTTGCCCTTGGTAGAGTGCCATAGTGTCACAGCTCACAGCAAACTCAAACTCTTGAGCTTAAGCACTTCTCTTGCCTCAGCCTTCCAAGTAGCTGGGACTACAGGCCTCCTCCACAAGGCCTGGCTACTTTTTGTTACAGTTGTCATTGTTTGACAGGCCCCGGCTGTATTCAAACCCGCCAACTCTGGTGTACGTGGCTGGCGCCCTAGCCTCGTGAGTCACAGGTGCCGATGTCATTGTTGTTGCAGTTGTCATTATTGTTTAGCTGTCCCGGGTCGGGTTTGAACCCACCACTCTTGGTGTATGTGTCTGGTGCTGTAAGCACTGGGCTATGGGCACCAAGCCAGCAAATGACACCTCTTGAGAGGGACGGCTCCCTCACCAGGAGGGACGTTGGGCTGATGTGATGCCCAACTCCAGGGGCACAGGACGTGGGGCTCTGTGTGGACAGAGCCTCTGGGGGCTGGACACAGAAAGCAAGGTAAAGAGTGTCCCTGGAGCTGGGCAATGTGGCCATGCATGGAGACAGGGTTGACCTTCACCCACAGAACCTCGAACCCCTTGTGATTTCCAACCCCACGTTTATGAGTTGACATCAACTGAACAGACTCTTTGGAGGATTCACAGGGTGAGGGCTATATATATTACATTTCTCCTGGTCCCCTCCAGCTCCAACATCCTGACTCCACAAAATCAATTCAGTTAATGAACATCTCTTTACCTCAGCTTGCACCTCACTTAACTAACTGGCCATGACTTTGATAACTTCATTTTCCAAAATGCCATTGACCACGGCTGCATACAAAGCTGACTTTCACTGATAGTTTGAGGCCATGGAGAGGTTTATATCACAGCACCTGAATCTAAATCTGAATTAAATCTAAAATTGAATATTTGACAACTCTTGTCGATTTCATCAAGAGTTTCTATTGCTATATAAAGTTGAATTGTTTTTTGTTTTCTTTTAAAGGAGTTTCTGTCCTGCTGCCTATATTTCTCCCAGCTTCTGTACGATCTGCCCTCCTGTCTTCCTTCCCCAACACCCTGATCTTCCCTTGGCCACTTCTCTTCTCTCCACCAGGCCCAAATTCCTCTAACATCTTATACAAAGAGCTCTGGCTCTCTTTTTTCCACTGCCTTCTTTTGGACAGTCTGTTGAAGGCTTACCTCCCAGCTAGAGGGGACGATACTATCAAAGTATTTTCACAAACAAAGACCATTCTCTTCCTTAGTGGAACAGAAACACTGGAACACTCCTAGTGTGAGCTGTAAGGCAAAATCTTATCAGACAAATGTGTAATATGATTATGGCAATCTGTGGTAGTTCTGAAGTTGTACTGTGTTACTTAAAAAGTATTTCTGTTAAATAATGAGATAGGCCCAGGAATAGTACCTGTTTCCAGAAGTCAGACTAGAAAGCTTCCTGATTTACTGGGCACTGGGTAGAGTACACAGAAAGGTCTTACCTTAATAGTGGGGAATAATGATCTCTAATCAATCATGACTAGCACCTCTAAGAAATCTTAAAAGCAAGCGAGAAAGAATGAAATTGTTTCCCGGTAACTTAACTTGTCCAAGAACAGGTTCAAGAATATTCAAAAGAACACAAAAATATCCAGTATTCAACAAGACAAAATTCACGTCTGGCACATAATCGAAAGTTCCTAAGCATTCAAAGAAACATAAAATTACAATTCATAATGGAGAGAAAAATTAAATCAAACAAAACAACACAGAACTAACACAATGTTAGAATTAGTAGATAAGGATATTAAAACAATCACAATATCTGTATTTTGTATGTTTAAAAAGTTAAGGAAAGACACAGGAGATATAAAAAGGACCCAAAATGGACTTATACAGATGAAAGCTCCACTGTCTGAGATGAAAAATACACTGACTGGGATTAATGACCAGAAGAGTAATTATAGAAAAATGATCAGAAACAAGCACACAGAGAAAAAAGAATTTAAAAAATTAGCAGACCCTCAGGGAGCTATGGAAAATTTCAATTAGCTTAATCCATAGTAATTAAAGTCCATGAAGTAGAGGAAAGAGAGGAAGGACAGAATAAATATTTGAAGAAATAATAGTTGAAAAATTTTCAACTAGTTGAAAAGTATCAACCCATAGATCTAAGCAAAAACCTCAAGAACAAGAAACACAAAGAAAACCATAAGATACATCATAATCAAATTGCTCAGAACCTGTGATAAAAAGGAAATCCTAAAAGTAAACAAAGAAAAAAGACACATTCTATACAGAGAAACAAAGGTAAGGTTAGAGCAGCTTTCTTATCAGATGGACACAAGTGAGAAGTTAGTGGAGCACCATCTAAAGTGTTGGGAGAAAAAAACAACAACTGTCAACTAAGAATCCTATCTATACCCTGTGGAAAAAATCTTTCAAAAATGAAGGCTAAGCTTCTTTAAAGATACAAAAGTTGAAAGAATTTATCACCAGCAGACTTGAACTATGACATAGAAAGTTCTTCAGACAGATAAAAAGATAGCGGTGAGAAATAGGAATCTATAAAAAGGAGTAAAGTACAGCAGGAACGGTGGCTATGTGACAGGACACGGAGGGGTCGCTTGTCTCTGCTCCACCAGCGCTGGCGTCCCAGCTTGGAAAACATGAATGGCTGGGGGCTGGAGTCACCTGGACACTTCTTCATCCACGTCTTTCTCCTGAGCTGGGATGACAAAGTCTGGGCTCAGGTGAGACTGTTGACCATTGCCATGTCGACTATACATGGCTAATCACACGCCTGGGCTTCTCAAAACAGGGCAGTTTGAGGCAGAGGAAGCGTCAGCACGGGGAGGGTCCTGAGAGAAAGCATTCTAAGAGAAGGAAGCAGAAGGTGCATGGCCTTTTATGTCCTGGCTTTGAAAATCCCATCACCACTCTTCTGATGCATTCTATTGGTTGACATAGTCAAAAGCCTACCCAGATTCAAGGTGAGGGGACAGACCCCACCATTCAATATTCAATGGGAAAAATGTCAGAGAGTTTGTCTATATAACACTGTCACATAGCTCAAAAACCAATGTCTTGAAACAAAAATCATTTTACTGAATGCCATGATTACTTTTCTAGCAAACAGATATTGAGCACGTACTGTTTGCAAGGTGCCGTGCACATTTCTGTGAACAATAAAAAGATAAATCTTGTCTTTATGAAGCTTACAGTCTGATCGGACTAAAAGTATAATCATGATTATACCTCACAGCACTTCGGCATTAATGTAAAGCTTTGATTAGAACAAGCTCTGATTGCATGCACTCCATCTTCTTTTGCTCCTATAGCCTGGTGTCCGATTGTTACTTTAAAAATTAGAGGACATATTACTGAGAAGTAATGGGATGGGGCATAATGAGTGTGGCTTCTCCCTGATCAGTTGGAGGTAGCTCAGCATATGGGAAGACCTCGCCCAGTTGGCTGTAATAAGTGGGTGGGAGGGAGACCTGGACCCTGTCCTCAAGTATGGTACAGTCGGTCCTCTGTATCTGTGGGTTTTGCACAGACAGACTGGACCAACCATGAATTAAAAACCACAGATCGGGGGGCGGCGCCTGTGGCTCAAAGGAGTAAGGTGCTGGCCCCATATGCCAGAGGTGATGGGTTCAAACCCAGCCCCGGCCAAAACCAAAAAAAACAACAAAACCATAGATAAGAATTATTCAGAAATAAAAACAACAGCCATCCTTTAGTGAGAGAGATATCATATATCAGTGAGAGATTGGTTCCCCCATGAATACCGATATCCCTGGACGCTCAAGTCCCTCATGTAAAATGGTGTTTTCAAACAAAAATAATCAAAAGGGTCAAAATCTAGTTTAAAGAGAGTTTATTCAAGTGCAAAGTTTGAGAATGGCTATTCAATGAACACAGATTCCAAAGATGAGAAGTCAGCATTCCAAGTGTGTAAGTTTGGGGTTGTTTACACAGATAAGGTTTGGGACGCTTAACAGAATTTCAATATCTTTCTATATAAGGCTTAATGCATAGTTACAGTACTCTGATTACTCAAAGAAGTGCTTTTTTTTTTCTTTCTGGAAAAGTCACGTTTAATATTACACACTGATGTTATAACAGACATGGGGTCTTTTGCACCATCTGGTCTGAGGTAGTTAAAGAATGATAAAGGAGGCAGTTAATCTATAACAAGGATCAGTGATTGGGAGGAGAGAAGGTCTGGTCTCTGGTCTCTCCTAGTCATTTACAGAACATGAATGAGAAAGAGAGTTAATATGTATTCTAAGAAGCAGAAGTTACAACTCCACGCTACTGACTCAGATCACAGTCACATCCCTTTCAAGGCTTAAAGTGTTTGTTGTGGGGAGGGGGTTTTCAACAGCTTTAAATTTTTTTTTTTTTGCGCATTTCAAACATTTATTTCTAGAACTTTATGTTCTTTCATTTCAAGCTTTAAATTTTTTATTTATATTCACAGTATAGAGTTTGAATCTTCCCATATTCTTTAAATCATCTCTAGATTACTTATAATGCTTACTGTTATATAAATAGTTGTAC
Organism: Otolemur garnettii; assembly: GCF_000181295.1. Classification (NCBI taxonomy): domain Eukaryota; kingdom Metazoa; phylum Chordata; class Mammalia; order Primates; family Galagidae; genus Otolemur; species Otolemur garnettii. The sequence goes on from NW_003852451.1 coordinate 9,184,384, forward strand.
TGTGTCGCTTTTTATTTGTATTATTATATTGTTGAGTTTTTCAAACATTTTTTTCTGAAATTGTATACTTTTGTCATCACCAAGTATCCAAAATGAATTCAAATATTTTTGATCTGTGCATAGTACTGTAACTATGCATTCAACCCAGAATGGGGATATGAAGGGTGGACAGCATGAATGTTGTTGCAGTTCTTAGCAGAGTTCCCTAAAATCCATCGACTCCCCTGAACTATAAGAGTACTTTTGGTATGCCAGTGAGATGACTTCTGGCTGAGAGGTCCTGGATAGCTTCAGGATGGGGGCTGGTTGACAGAAACACACCCCACATGATCAGAGGATGGGACTTCCAGGGAAGGGAAAGAGACTGAAGATTGACTTAATCATCAATGGCAAATGATTTGATCAACAGGCCTCCATCAAAACTGTCAACCTTAGGGCGGTGCCTGTGGCTCAGGGGGTAGGGCACCAGCCCCATGTACCAAGGGTGACGGATTCAAACCCGGCCCTGGCCAAACTGCAATAACAACAACAATAAAAAATAGCTGGGCATGGTGGTGGGCGCCTGTAGTCCTAGCTACTGGGGAGGCTGGGGCACGAGGAGGTTGCTGTGAGTTGTGTGATGCCATGGCACTCTACCCAGGATGATAAAGTGAGACTCTGTCTCTACAAAAAATAAATAAATAAATAACCCCCCAAAACTGTCAACTTTTAATAATGAGATTCAGAAAATACGATTAAGTATAAAGTTTATTCAAGCCCAAAGCTTGAGGATGGCCACCAGGGAGCACAGATTCAAGTTGCCCTGAATTTACACTCCAAATAGCAGCAGTTACAAGCGGGTTTTTAAGGAAAAATGAAGAGGCACTTCCTAAGCTGTTTACCAAGAATTTACATTAATGCAACATGACCTGTTGATTGGTCATACATTGTTCTTTGTATCACAAATGTCAGGAACATGAAGATAATAGGTGGGGCACCTAGTCCGGAAACAAAATGCCTTTGGCCAGCAGCGTGGTTTGACAGCAGCCTGGGAAACAGCAAGATCACGTCTATACAAAAATAAAAAGATTGGCCTTAGTATACCCCCTTTCTCACTAACTTTTAGGTAGGTTATTTCCTAAGAGTTAAATAGAAGCCATCCCTGAAGAAACAAAGAAAGGAAGACTTGTTCCCGGGCAGACTTTAGTCACCTGACGCGGCGGCTGAACTCCCCTCCTCCCTTTCCGCATTGTTGACAGGGCAGCGAGCCAGTTTGGTGCCTTCCTGATAAAGTTCTCCTTTCCACGGACTGGTTCTGGCTGGTTTATAGAAGCTGTACACAAGGCCACCTTTTGATGCGTAGGACCTAATTGTAATGCATTTAAATGTTAAGTATCCACCCCCAGAGTGAACATGAGACATATAACACGCATGTCGGCTTAGTCTGCACGTGTGTGCACCTCATGAATATTCATAGATCCTCCTATAACCTGTTAAATATGCATACTGAGCTAAGGGATTCAGCATAAATTCCTGACACACTTCGTCCTTTGAAGTGACTACTTTCAGTCTCAGCCAAACCTCTACTTCCCAGCCTGCAGGTTGCAACGCTTTTGGGAAATAAAACTCTCCTTTCCAAATTTATAGATTTTGTGATTTTTGAGTTGACATAAGTTAAGCAGTTTCCTGAGTCCTGTGAGCTGTTTTTAGAGAATTATTGAAGTACAGAGAGGGTGGTAGGAACTCCCGGACGGAGGTTATGGCTGGTGGGTCAGAAGCGCAGTGGCCTGGAGTTGAGTCTGGAGTCGGGGTGGGTGTGGCCTACGAGCCTGGAGCCGGAGTGGGCGTGGCTTCACGGGACCCAGCCCTTAACATCCCCCCCATGCTCTGTGCTCACTCCAGGTAGTTAATATCAGAATTGAATTGCTGGACATCCAGCTGGTGTATGAACTAGTGGGAACTGGTTGGCGTGAGGAAGAAGCACACCCAGTTGGTTTCAGAAGTGTTGTGAGTGAAAACTGATGGAGGGAGATGTCAATCTGGGCACTTACCCCTGACATGGTTTGAAGTTTCCCAAGGCTAGAATGTCCTTGCTATTCAGTCATACTGGGAGCAAAATCTTTCTCCCTTGATCCTGAGTCCTTGGGCTCAATTTTTGAAGTGTATTCAGACTTACTGCATAAAATATTCATCCAAACTTGAACAAGAAGGAACTTCCAGGTACTCAGCAGCCTCTGTGAGGCTGGTTTTCTCGGTGCCTACGGAAAACCTCTGAGGGCTGTGCCTGAACCACATAGACCTGGCAAAGAGGGAAACCCAGAGTTTGAGAAAAGTAAGTGACAAAAAACTGAGTTCGCTGCAGAACAGACCTGAAGTTAGTAGTTCACAGAGAAGGCTTAGCTCTCTCCAGCTCAGGGAGTTGTTTCTTTTTAATACAGTTCTGAACTACTCTTTTAAGAGAATGTGGTTTCATAAGATTAAGGAAACTTCGAATATTAGAAAAAGAATTTTTCATCACTTATGTCCCATCTCTTTTAAGAAGACTTTTGAGGTGGCTTAAAATACTAAAAGCCTGTGAAAGTGGGACAGTGAAAATAGAGATAAGAAGGAGGGAGCAGGGGCCTGGGGTGACATGGATAAATTTAGTGCTCATTCCGGAAGTTACTAATTCAGGACACAAGGGTGGTTGGACGGATCGTGCAGTTCACGTTGCCTGATTAAAGAAAACCTGCTGGAGAGATGAATACTTTCAGGTACTGAATTTTATGAGGATTTTTGGGGGAGGCATAAATCCTTATAAGACGAGTCCTGAACAATGTCTCTCCACAGTAATTTTGTAAAAGACATAAAAACTTGAAAAAAAAAAAGAATTCTTGAGTGAGCACTACGCACAGTGTGGCCTGAGTCTTGTGCTTTCTTGAGCTGAGAGTCATTCACCCGCTTCTATCCCACAAGGTGGCAAAAGGTAAAGAGAAACTTTGGCTAAAATTGTGCCCCAAATGGCTGCTGGGCAGGGCCAGGTGGGGCGGTGGGGGTGACGTTCATCTCGGGAGTTCAGAGGTCATGGAGAGAAGAGTGAATATGCAGCAAAGGTCATTATGAGCAGGTGTAACACCGCTTACTACTGGAGTACAAAGCTGGCCCGAGACCAGAGTGGGGCGAGATTTAAGGCTTTCCTCTCGCCTTGTGTGCTTACACCATGTGACAAAGGAATTGTGGGTGGAGACCTTCTTATCAGATGGAGATAACCAAAGAAGTGGTCTTTACCTTCACTATGCCTGCCAAAAAAAAAAAAGAAAAGGTAATTATTGGAGAAACAGATTTGACTTTTTTTTTTCTTGCAGTTTTTGGCCAGGGCTGGGTTTGAACCCACCACCTCCGGCATGTAGGGGCCAGTGCCCTACTCCTTTGAGCCACGGGCACTGCCCCCAAATTTGTCTTTGAATAACAAAGAGTAGAAGAAAAAATTAACCTTTGTAGCTTAGAACTTGGAAAGAAAACATCACAGCACTCTACCTCTTGAGCTGAGCACATCTGCGTGAGACTGGGTGCGCCCAGTCCCCCAGCAGGTGACTCTCTGGGACTGGGTGCTCAGTAGGAGCTGGCTTCCTGAAGGTGCTGTGGGATTCAGCCCCTGGAGCCAAAGGAGCAAAGAGAGAGGGGTGGTCTACCCTAAAAACTGGGAAAGGCTCCTTTGCTGTTTAGTCCCAGCACACTCTTCTTATTAACTGCAGAAAATGTGCACTGATGAATGGACCCCAGCTAGATCCTACTGGTTGACCGTCAACCAGATGCTCCTGCTATTGCTGTTCAGCCAATAAAATGCAGCCCGGCAGGTGCAAAGACCATGGAGACAGCCACCGTGGGGCAGGAGTCCACAAAAATATTACAGCAGTGATTTTCAACTGGTGTGCTGTGAACAGTTTTAAAGATCATTAATTAGGTTATCTTTGAAAGATGTTCAAAACACAGTAAATATATTCTTTTTTTTACTTTTTATTTGATCAATATAATTTAAGTGTGCTGCAAAAGTTTAACTATAGGTTCAAGTGTGCCATGAGATAAAAACGGTTGAAAAACACTGGACTAGACATTGAATCTGCTTTGTGTTTATTTTTCCCCTCTTTCCAAAAAGAAGCAATAACGGCAATGTGGCATAAATCACTTACTGGTAAAAGGAGACACATTTCTGAAATGGGTGGCTGCATGCAACCAATTTCACATTGAGAGTCGCTCCTTCTAAATGCTGAAAAGCTATAAATCAACAAGCCTAATGGACTTTGTCCTGTCTATTCAATATCTTCCAGGGCATTGAATTTAGAATGTAATGCATTCAGAAAAAAAAAAAAAAAAGAGTGCAGAAAACCTCCCCAGAAAGCCGCACAAGCATGAACGTTTTTAAGTAAACTTCCCTTGCTAAAAGCTTTCCTCCCTCCCTGTGACAAGGCTGGCCCACTCTTCTCCTGCTGTCCTCCCCCTCACAGACACAGGGCAGAAAGCTCGTGGGCTGCCTGGATGATGTGGGACCTTGGGCAAAACCCAGCAGTCTAGGAGCCAAGTTTCCCATCCATCTAGTGGACCGAGGGATATTGTGATTCTAAATGAGAAAAGGTCACATGAGCCTTAAGACAGCTGTTTACAACCTGGTGGTCCTTGGGATGGTCATTTTACATTTTGATGCTCTGCTCTCTTACCCTTCCTTCCTAGAGCTGGCATAGAGGACAGGCTCTCCCTCATTCTTACTTTGTCTCCCTCCTGTCTACCTGTGGCCAGGATGAAAATATTCAATGATCGGTGTCATTATAGGACACGTCCAGTGGGTGAGGATCCACCCAGCTCTGGTTTCAGTTAAGCGTCTGAGCAGGGAGACGTTCCCAGCATCCTGGGATCCTCAGCTTTGGGAATAGCTGGCTATTTCCTTGGCCGGGTGGGGCTATTTTCCAGTTGGACGAGAAGAGATTCGCCCTGGCTGTTCAGAGACCGGCCTCCTCCCTGTAGGGCTTGGGTCAGGTCAGCCAGGGTCCCAGGCCTGCCAGTTTGGTCACGAGGGATGCTGTGGCTCATTGTTTGGGAAACTCAGCCCTGGAAAACAAAGCTGTGTTGCAAGATCTCTTCATTTCTCGGTCTGCACACCATCGAGTTGCTCATCGTGTAATGTGATTGGAGCTTTTCTCGCAGATGAATCACATGGTGAGGACAGAGAGCAGGCCAAACCCAGCCAGACTCCTGTGTTTTAGACTCTGTTGTGATTTTTCCATTTCTGTTTATGTGTCATTTCCCCCAAATCTTTATAAAAGAGAGTAATAAAAACAGAGACAGATAAAACTGACATTCTTAGTGCTGGTAGTACCCCAGGGCTACTGAAGGCCTCCCGATGCAGCTCAGACCAAGGATGTCGAGTTTGTGGTGTTTGTGACCCTCCTTTCCTTTGCTCACGGCAAACATTGTGAATGGCACACGGAGCTCTTTCTGGCACAGCTGCAGAATCTGGATCCAGTACTCTGGATTGTCACTGTCACCCATCATTGTGGACGTAAGTGATGCATCTGAATTGCATCCTGAGTTGTCATGCTACCACGTGGGCCTGCATTTAGGAGAAGCTGCCTGATTCCTCGCGGTTGAGAATGAATGACTTGTTCTCTCCTAAAACACAAACCTTCAGCTGCTTCTCACTTCGTGATTGACCCAGAATACTGTTCTAGAGAAAGGAGTTGATGAGACTATTGTCTGAAGTCACCCATTCCCAGTCAGTTAGGCCGCTGTCATTCCAAAGGTAATACCTGTTAATGCATTTCTGAGCAGAGCAAAATGCACCGGGCAGGAAGCAGGCATCTGTGATCATTTGGGAGGATGGTTGTTAAGAACCCCCTTTTGGGAATGCCTCTGTCTTTCTGGTGACTTTGCCAGACTGAGGACACTGGGCAGGGGCAGGGCTCCTGGGGGCAGGGCTGAGTGTCTGTAAGTAACAGAGCTGAAGGGAGAGGGTGGTCCAAGGGATGTCTGGCTCCCCCTGCCCCTCCTGGCAGAGCAGGTGTTCTGGGAGCCACAGCACCTACAGTGATGACAATGGCCTTAGTCCTAGAGCCAGCCAGGCCTTGTGCCCCTCCGACGTCACACTCGCCCCCGTGGGTGCAAACAGCCTGGGTCTTCTCTGTGGGGCAGACTCTCCCTGCACAAGGGGCCTGTTCTGGCCACCACAATCTCTTGGTCAGCAGTCAAGGGATTTAAGGAGATGTCCATGATTGTGTCATGGACACCATCAGCTGCCTGCCCAACACCCGTGACCCTTCCCTCTTCCTGACAGTGTCTGGCCTCAGGAGGGTGCTGGTCAGCCCAGCCCACCTTGCTGGCCCCTCACTCTCCTCGGTGATGGGCTGTCAATCTAGGCCACACCCATCGGGGGCAGTGTACAGTTAGCTGGTCCTCTCCTAAGGGTATGTTCTGGGAGAGACGTTCTGAGCAGGGTTTCCCCTGTGCCTCATGCTGGCCTCCTCCTTCCTCCCCCATGATAAGAAGGGAATGGCCACCTGGTTGCCACATGGTGGTCAGCCCCCTGCCCTCGCTGACAGCCCAGTCTTAAGGTCTGAGAGTTTCCCTGAGAGTCAGTAGGAGTTAAGGGGGCACATGTGGAGCTAGCAGAGGCAGGAAGAAATATGCAGGAAAACGCTCCCCCATTTCCATCCTGTCCCAGTTACAGCTGGTTCTTCAGCGAGGAAACCAGCACAGGCAGATGAGGGTGCTGGGCAGCCCCTGCTCTCCGAGGGAAGCGTACTGGCTGCCAAGGGGTAAAGTGCCGCCCGGCCAGCCTGCCTGCATCGCTCGCCTGCGAATTTCAGGATGATTCTGTGCTGGGGAGAACCCCATGTCCCTGGAGTGCTCGGCTCTCATCTTCCTCTGCAGTCTGAATTCTAGAGCATTCCAGATTAGACTGGGTTCTAGTTCTCTTTACACCCAGCAGGTGTAAAATGAAAAGGGAAATAATGAAAAGTAATCCCAGTGTGTGAAAAGGCCAGGCCCAGTGGCTGAAATGCTATAGTGCGTCTGGGCATTTTACCCCAGAAATTTTATAGCAATAGCACTGCGGTCAGGGCCTCCTTGCTTTTCAGCAGCTGTGTAGGTTTATACAGACACGTGCACCGTCCCTCTGCTGCGCGGCTTGTTGTGCACAATGTAAAGGCAGGTAAAGAAGCTGTGATGGTCTCGCAGGCCTCCCTCACACCTGCCTCTGCGTGTGTGTGTGTGTGTGTGTGCGTGCGCGCGCGCGTGTACTCAGCCCTGGTGGGCAGCTGCTCCCATGTGGGTATGTGCAATGTTTCTGATGACATGCTGTTGTGTTGCTTTTTGTGTCTCAATTAAGCAGATGTGGCATATTCAGAGGCCCAGGAAAGACTGTGTCCAGGGTCCCTGCATCATGGGTAGGAAAGGTGCAGCTCTCAACAGCCATAATCCAGAACAGACAGCCAGGACTCCTGCCAGTGGGGCCACAGCACACAGGGTTTGTGGAAGTCTATGTTACCCCTGCCCTTCTGATACTCTGACATCTGGGGTCACTCCCCCTAGAGGGGCTGCCTCTCTGAACACTAGCTATTCCTGGACAGCAAAGGACTCACCCCAGAGCATACCTTTCACATGCAAAGTGACCCTGCCATCCAGCTGCCCTCATCACCCCAGGGCCAGGGATCAGGCAACTAGTCCCTGGTGGACCAGCTAGCCCACCCTCAGCCTGCTTAGCCTGCCTCACATGCTTCACTGCAGAAACCACAATAGAAGCTCGGGCACCTTCTCCCCCTTCACCTCCCTGCAGAGAGGCCTGTGTGGCCCCCGGGATACCCGCCTCCTGCTTCCAGGGAGCTGCCAGGCTTCCTCCTTCAGGACAGTCTGCTCGCCTTCCTGGCCTGAGGAAAATGAATCCTTTAAACCTCTAGGAGTTCTGCAGTTCAGCTCAGACACCATTCTTGGCCAGGCTGTGGTCAGCCTCTGCTTGCAGATTCTGGATGGGAAGAACAGCACTACAGGAAGAGGTGACATTCAGGGAGAGCTGTCTCCCCCAGAGGACACTCATGCCCCCAGGACAAGCCCTCAAGAGAAGCCATAAGTGAGAACCGAGAGAAATGTGACACTTGCCTCCTTGTCTCCACCCAGGCTCAGATGAGGACTTGCAAGAAAAACACGAATCTATTTCTGTTCTTTCATTTTCCTTCCTTCCCCCCTTTCCCTCCTTCCTGTATTTGTTGAGAATCCATCATGTGCCAGGTGCTCCACTGGGCGCTAGTGGTCCCAGGGACTAAGAGACCATCTCTGCCATCACAGATGCACAAGCTACTCAGTGGGATCAGCCACTACAAAACAGAGAAAAATCAAGCTGTCCTCGACACTTGCTGGGTGGTGGTGAACACAGCAGAAAGCCTGGACCTTTTACTCTGAAGCGGCCTCTGAGAGCCAGGGCTTCCCGGGGAACATGGGGGGAAACACACAGCACCCTAGGATGAGAAGACTCCAGCGAGGGGTTTTGGAGGATCCAGTCATTTGTAAAGGAGGTTGTGTTTGGTAACTACAAAGGTTCTAGAAAACTGTTCTTAGGAGATGCACTTTGTGAAGGGCAGGAAGGAGCTTATTTCCTGGCTCAGTCCTCTGAAGTGAATCGTAGCCAAGCACATCAAGCCTCAGGGCATATTTGCTTCCTCCTCTTGAAGCTGTAGCAAAGTTCCTGCTTTTCAAGTACATGTCTTCTTAAGATCCCCTGAAATCCTCTAACCCTGGCCGTGGAATGTGTGCAGCCCCCAACGGGGCTTTTCCTCTGCACAGGAAGCCAAGCCACTGATAGGGAGCCTGAAGCAGCCCCAACCCAGGAAATCCTCATTTTCCTGACTGCAGCTTATACTTGTGGGTCTTCTCAGCTCCCCAGAAATAAGGAGGGACTTTAGCTTCACATCCCCCAGCCCATCAGTGGACAGGAACAGGCCATCCAGGGACCCAGTCCCGGGGAAGAGCCCACTGTGCTGCCCCAGGGCCAGACTCAGATCCAGACTCAGCCACCTGGGGGCACATTCTGCCCTGGCTGTGGCTTTTCTGGGGAGAAACACTTGGGACTGTCCTTTGTCGGGTTCACGATTCATCCCACTAGGTATATACCTTTGCTTTGATCATTAATGTATCATTTCTTTTTTTTTTTTTTTTTGAGACGGAGCCTCAAGCTATCCCCCTGGGTAGAGTGCCATGGCATCACAGCTCATAGCAACCTCCAACTCCTGGGCTCAAGGGAGTCTCCTGACTCAGCCTCCCAAGTAGCTGGGACCACAGGCACCCGCCACAATGCCCGGCCATTTTTTAGTTGCAGCCATCATTGTTGTTTGGCGGGCCTGGGCTGGGGATTCGAACCCGCCACCTTGGGTGTATGTGGCTGGCGTCTTAGCCGCTTGAGCCACAGGTGCCGAGCCATAATGTATCATTTCTTGAAGATGCGGCCAGTGTTTCTCTCTCTCTCTCTTTCTATGAAAGACTTTATTTTTTAGAGCAGTTTTAGGTTCAGAGAAAAGTTGAGCGGGAACCACAGAGAGTTCCCCTATGCCCTCTGCCCCCATATCAATGCCTCCCCCACTATCTGTGTCCTAGTGAGGGGTACATTTGTGCCACCTGCTGAGCCTACACTGACACATGATTATCACCCAGAGTCCATAGTTTACATCAACGGTTACTGCTGGTGTTATGAAAATGCATAACGACAGGGGTGTAGAAAGAAGTGTCACTGCCCTACAATTCTGCTGTGTTCGCCCACTTCTCCCACCCCCCAGCAATCACTGACCTTTTTACTGTGTTCATGATGTTGCCCTTTTCAGAATTACATAGTTGGAGTAGCACAGAATGCCGCCTGCTCAGACCGGCTGCTTTCATGTTTGCTCCATGTCTTTTTGTGGCTGAAAGCTCATTTCCTCGCAGCACTGGATAATATCTCCCTGTCGGGACACACTGCTTATTTCTTCTTGACTTTTCCCCACAGCTTGAAGGCTCACCTGCTGCAGGACATCGTGGTTGCTCCCAGGAAGACAACTGCTAGAAATATCCCCGGGTAGGTTTTTGTGTGGACATAAGTTTTCGATCATGTGGGTAAATACCAAGGGGTGTGATGGCTGATCATATGGTAAGAATGTGTTTAGTTTTTGTGACAAGCTGTCACATTGACCTCCACAGTGGCTGCACCATTTTGCGTTCCCACAGCAGTGAATGTGAGTTCCCATCACTCTGTATCCTCACCAGCAATGAGTGGTGTTGGGGTTTTGAATTTTCGACATTCTAACAAGTATGCAGAGACCAGGGTTTATTCCTAATTATACTTGGGCTTATCTCAGGTACCAACTTTGGCTACTGGAATTCTGTCTGTCATCTTGAATAAAAGAAAACTGGCTGGGCATGGTGGCTCGCACCTGTTATCTTAGCACTTTGGGAAGCCAAGGTGGGTGGATTGCCTGAGCTCAGGAGTTCAAGACCAGCCTGAGCAAGAGTGAGACCCTGTCTCTACTAAAAATAGAAAAAACGGCTCGGC
>NW_003852451.1:9200181-9204352 GCF_000181295.1 Otolemur garnettii
AAAAAAAAAAAATAGAAAAAACTAGCTAGGTGTTGTGGTGGGCACCTATAGTGCCAGCTACTTGGGAGGCTGAGGCAGGAGGATCACTTGTACCCAAGAGACTGAGGTTGCTGTGAGCTATGACATGACACTTTATCCAGGGCTATAGAGTGAGACTCTGCCTCAAACAAACAAAGAAACAAAAAGGACCATATCAGCTGGGCGCCTGTAGCTTAGTGGTTAGAGCGCCTACCATGTACACCAGGGCTTCTAGGTTCGAACCCAGCCCGGGCCTGCTAACCAACAATAGCAACAACAAAAATAGCTGGGCATTGAGGCAGGTGCCTGTAGTCCTAGCTGCTAGGGAGGCTGAGCCAAGAGAATAGCTTGAGCCCAAGTTTGAGGTTGCTGTGAGCTATGATAGCACAACACTCTACAGAGGTCAACAAAGTGAGACTTTGTCTCAATTAAAAACAAACAAAAAAAGACCATATCACATCTCTGATTTCAGAGCTGTTTTATCAATATTATTACCACACTACATCTGATTCAAGATGTTGTTGATTCCAGACGGAGGCCTTATGCCAGGCAAGAAAACTGTAACAGGACCACTCACACTTTCACCATTTGGTTAATAATTAGATATTTTTTGAGTGACTACTATGTGTCAGGTATAGGGGATTCTCAGACAAAAGATTCTTTCTCTGCCTCACAGAGCTCAGAGCCTCATGGAGGAGGATGGTGGGGGGACAACTGACACTCAGCAAGTAGGAAGCACACGGGAGGAGAGTGCCGTCTTCCTGGGGAGGGAAGCCAAGGAAGCAGGCTCTACCCCAACAAGAAGGGAGGTTGGGCTGAGCGGTGAGCAGGAGATGGTCCATGAGCCTCCGGGGGTGGGGGGTGGGTGGGCAGGAGATGGTCCATGAGCCTCTGGGGGGGAGGAAGTTAAGGCTGGATGGACAATTGCAGGGCTGGAGACGCAGAGGAGGGCAGAGAGCGGGCAGGTAGGTTCAGGTAGTGGGTGGGCAGAGACTCAGGAGCTCAAACAGCACCTTAGGGACATTGGTGTTTAGAGTGTGACGACCAGGAATCCGGGATTCCAGCAGGGAACAGATTTACCTGATTTGTTTTCCAGGAAGACCACTGACCAGTAGTGGGTATGGACAGGAGGGAGGGACAGGACAGAAGGAACTGGGTGTGTGGAACATGGGATCTGTAGTTGGGTGGACTCATTTGCTCTGGAAGAGCCTCTGGTGTACCTGGGGGTTGTCCACAATCTCATTTTAGGGTAAAGGATGGCCTCTTGTCTTCCTCCTTATAGCTGGCCCAGGGCTGCCGGCAAACTCATTTTAAAATCTGACTTAAGGTTGTTTATTCCCCCCCTTTGATTTCCACTCTAATGGATGGACTTTGTGCCACGAGACGGCCACAGCCAGGTGGCAGAAGTTGGGGGGTTGGGGGATGGGCAGGAGGGGACTTGAGGGCTGGCCTAGCCCCTGTGCTGTCACTACCCTGAATCCATGATAGATGGCAGATGAGTTAGCCACCCATGGCAGCTGACAGGCTAGTGTCGGTACAATATCCCGATTGTTGGGAGGAGGTGACAATGGTTAGTTTGTCCTGCTCTGGGACAGAGGCGTGGTTCCTTCTCACCCTCCCTCCACCTTCTTGTATTCTTTTTTAGGATTTAGAAGCACAGACTCGCCAGCAGCATTTACACACCATTAAGCCCAAGCAGTTATGACAACTGGGCTAAAAATCCATAAACTAGAAAAAAGTAAGGTCTCTCCCACAAACACAGGAGATTGATGGTTCTCAAACTCATCTGAAATCAGTAGGGAAACGACATCTTGGCTTCATGGAGAAACCAAGGGTGGCAGGACAAACCCAGCAGCTGAAGCTCCCCAGGACAGCGGGGGGCAGGGGAGAGGGGCACACTTGACAGGCTAGTGGCAAGCTCCCTGCAATGCTGGGTTTCCTCTAAATTAAGATCCTTTACCCATTTCAAAAATAGGAGCACCTACTGTGTTCCAGGGAGTGCTCTAGGCACTGGGGATTCAAGATAAAGTCCCTGCTTTCAAATGGAATTTATATTCTATTAGGGAAGACACAACATCAGCCACTTCAACCTCAGATAAGATATAACGGTGGGAAGCAAACGGCTATGAGGACTAGAAAAGCAAGGCCCTGACTAGGGAGTGCAAGGGGACCACAGTGATTATTAGTATTTTTTCTGGGACAGAGTCTTACTCTGTGGCCCTGGGTAGAGTGTCATGGTGTCATCATAGCTCGCAGCAACCTCAAACTCTTGGGCTCAAGTGACAGAGTGATTTGAGCTAAGGGCAGGAGCCATACTGGGAAGGGCTCCAGGCTGGGGAGCGGCTGGAAGGGGTGGAGCAGCTGGGGGCCATGGTGTGGCCCAGCAGGGAGGAGGCTGGAGGCTGAGCAGGAGCCCTTTTTACCCCCGGGTTGGTCCTGCAGACTCCTAAGGTAGAAACTCCACATGGCCAGATGGCTCTTTATGGCAAGGATAAATCTCATAGTCAGAAACCTGGGTGTAAAAAAGCTTGTTTTTGGTAACTACTTAATTTCCAACTATGAGCCCCCAAGCTGTGGGGGGAAAAAATCAGACCAGGATTTGTAGGTGGCCTCAGTCTAAGGCTGCAGCGTCCTTAGGTGAGCGCTTCTGTCTCATCCTTGAGCTGTGGGTGGTGAGTTCATCATGGGGTCCTTGGGGTAAGATGCCTTGGGCCTGGGTCTCTGCTCTTTGGTCTCTGTGGAAACGTGACACCCACCGCCCCCACAGTGCCACTCCCTTGATAGGCATCCGAGATCTGTTCACTTTCACGGATTCTTTGTGCATGTGGCAGACAGCACAGCGTTGCCTTCTTACAAAACTCAGGCTATGATGACATTTCCCCAGTGGCAGGAAATGACGGTCTTCAGGACCCTTTTCCTGCTTTGTACTCAGCCGCACCCCCCCCTCCCCGGGCATGGCTCACAACATGGGACAGTCCAGCTGGTCTTGTCACCTGCCTGGGGCCACGGAGCAAGAGGCTGGGACGTGGCCAGGGGGCCCCTGTCTTACCTGACTTACCTGGATTTCCCCCAGGTGCTCTCAGGGCAGCTGGGAGACTGGCCATCTCCAAGAAGCCAGGCTCCATTCCTCTGCTGTCGGACCCCACCAAGCCGCCTTCGGGGCAGGCTGCCCTCTCCTTTGCCCTCAGTCCACAGTCTCAGCTCTTCTCCTGTGGTGTAGAAAGCCTGGCGGCTGGCATCCTTCTGGGTCTGTGCGTATGCCCAGGCTCCGAAGGGCTTTTCTCTAACATTGTTGTCGCTCCTCGCTTAACTAAAGTCTGTGTAGAAGATCCAGGACAGGAATCGACTGTGCTATGATCCCAGAGAAGTTCCAGGAACTCAGTGAGCGGAGGGTGTGGCACAACAGAATTAGGATGGGGGATTCCTCTTTACCATCCTGTGGGTCATCCTGGACCTTGCTGTAAATCCTCCCAGGACCAAGTGGGGCACATGGACAGTGAGTGTGAACCCTGCTCGCCCAGCATGGGCTGCCTCCTGCCTGAGCACGAACTGTCCCCTGCTCTGGGCCATCTGCTGGCATAAAGGTTTATGATCTGATGGCCAGTGAGCTCCTGAGGGAGTCAGGAGTTGGGGCCTCTGTGAGGTTCAACTGCGGATTCTCAGGTCCTGGCCAACATGTGGAGACAGGGAGTGGAGTCTTCTTTCTGCCTGGCTTCCCCACGGCAGGTGCGGCAGGTCAGCAATTAGACAGCCCTGGTGCAAAGCCGCAGGCATTGGTGGGGGAGAGAAGCAGCTCTGGAGGCCACCTGGGCTCCTCCTCTTCCCACCAGTGCTTTGTCACTCTGACTACCCGCCAGCTCTTTCTCCTTCCGCAGAAGCAGATCAGCCCCTCTTCAGACCAGTAGTTATCAAAGTGTGAATCCAAACCAGAGATGTGAGTATAAACTCTGCTCACCCAGCACAGGTGGCTGGGCCACCTCCTGCCTGAGCACGGAGGACTGTCCCCTGCTCGGCGCCATCTGCTGGCATGAGGGTTTATTTTATTTTTTTTTTTTTGAGACAGAGCCTCAAGCTGTACCCCTGGGTAGAGTGCCGTGGCATTACAGCTCACAGCAACCTCCAACTCCTGGGCTCAAGCGAATCTCCTGCTTCC
>NW_003852451.1:9205702-9249559 GCF_000181295.1 Otolemur garnettii
GCCTCCTAAGTAGCTGGAACTACAGGCACCTGCCACAACACCCGGCTATTTTTGGGTTGTAGCCATCATTGTTGTTTGGCGGGCCCAGGCTGGATTCGAATCTGCCAGCTCAGGTGTACGTGGCTGGCGCCTTAGCCGCTTGAGCCACAGGTGCCGAGCCTCTTTGACAATGTTAAGAGCAAATCAAAGTATAAGCAATATGTTTCCTGACCTTTTTAAAAAGCCAACAAATTAGTCTAGGTCTTTAATGGCTCTTACAAGAATTAGCCTTAAGCTTACAATGATTTATCCTGTTAGTTTCTCTTCCTTCTCTAACTAAAACCTAATTGTCCTGTTCTCCTCTTTGTCAGTTAATGTAAATTTAAATATAGTTTGCTAATTTTGCAATACCTCCTTATTCCTATGGGCCACAGATAACATATTTGCCCTGTTAGAGAGGCCTTGGGTGTCTGCACTACAGGTTTTTAGGGGTGTTAGCTTGTGGGTGGGAGAGGTTATAGGCTTGAGACTCATCGGATCCCTCAGAACACAGGTCAGGAGCTGCCTGTACCCCAGGGTAAAGCTTGGAGTCCCCAAGACCATCTTTGATTCTGACACCTACTGTAGGGTTGGAGGTCTCCAAGACCACGCTCAGGCTTAATGATTTGCTAGAAGAAGTCACAGAGCTAGGAAAACCCCATGCTACTCAGTTTCATTACAATAAAAGGATCCAGATAAAAGTCAACAGAAGGAAGAGGGGCTAGGGCGAGGTCTGCAGGTAGCACACACAGAGCTTCCAGGCATGCTTCCCAGCAGACAGCGCCCACTTTCCCCAGCGGCCATTATGACATTCTGCACAGAACACCAAGGGGATGGGGGTGGGAGCTCACCCAAGCCTGCAGCGGGCAATTTTTACTGGAGGTGAGTCACGTAGACCCAGCCCCTCCAGAGGCTGAGCCGGTACCACGTGGCCATAAACTGTGCTGCCAGCACAGAACGTCTGGCAGGGCCAGGTAAGCAAAGGTACTCTTATCAGGCAGAATATCCCAAGGGCCTACAACTTATCTCCCAGCAGCAGAGGGCAAAAGTCAGAACACGACACAGGCCAGGCTGAGGCTTGATGCACTCAGGGCTACTCAAAGCACCAGCCAGGATCTGCTTGTTCCTGGATGAGGACAGCAGCTGATACTCATGCTCAGAAATGTCTCTAGTGATTTGACAGAGTGTGTCCATTAAATCTAATAATGAAATATTGGAGCTTTCCTTTTGCTTGCCTATTTAAAAGTTTACTTTCCTAGTAACTTATTTTTATCATATTTTACAAAATGGTTAATGTGCAATGGATAGGATATTTTTTAAAAAGTAAAAATTACTCATCACTGATGGTCAGAGAAGCACTGACCTACAGTCTATGCCGACTATGCTCCAACCAGTTCTGATCTATAGCCGTGAACTTGGACATGGCATTTCAGCTTTGTGATTTTCAGGGTTCTCTTTGGTAAGATGCAGCAGGAGCAGGTGAACTAGATCAGCATTTTTTTGAATTTTTATTTTGACTGTGGCAAGAAAATATATTTATATCATGAGCTAGTAAGTTACTTTTCCTTGTTACAGGCAAAGCAATTTATGCTTCCTATTTTAATCCTCCTATTCTCAACTATATCATCTAAAAAGAAGAAAGTGGGTCTGTACCCACTACACTGGTTTCAAGACCCACTCCGGGAACCCAACCCGAGGTGGGAAATAATGTTAAGTGGCCTTTAAGGTGACTTCCTGCCTCTGGAGAGACCTTGAACAAGATTCCTGTGTGTCTGAACCCAAGGGCAGGTAAGTTCCAGGGCTGGGCTGGGGTTGAACTCTGCAGACTGCTAACCTGCTCTTAGCTAATCATCTGTTTTCTCTGACTAGACTAAGCAGGAAGTTTTCTCCCTTTATTTATTGGGATAAAAAAATTTTTTTTTCTTGAGACAGAGTCTCACTATGTCACCCTCGGTAGAGTGGTGTGGTGTCACAACTCACACTAACCTCAAACTCTTGGACTCAAGTGATTCTCTTGCCACAGCCTCCCAGGCAGCTGAGACTACAGGCTCTCACCATAATGCCTGGCTATTTTTTGGTTGCATTTGTCATTGATGTTTAGCTGGCTCCGGCCAGGTTCAAACCCGCCACCCTTGGTATATGTAGCTAGTGCCATAACCGCTGTGCTATGGGTGCCAAGCCAGGGATAAAAATTTTTGAAACCCAAGATTTTCATGCAAGGGCTCTGCTGCTTATCATCATATGCAGCATTTGTGGCAGGGGTGGCACAGGTGTGGGTTAGTAGCAGCCATCGTGTTGAGTTCTCTCTGTGAGTGTGCATGCATCTCACTTACGACTATATTTGCTTTGGGGTTACTTGAGGGTATCATCCTAGCTCTGTGCACCACCCACCTCCTCTCAAATGCGTTATTATCCTCACTGACTCCGCAAACCACCCTAGAGTCCAGCCTAGGCAGGCCATTTCTGATGTCTCCTATGGGTCATCTTTATGCTCAACAGCTCTTATGTGAGACAGAGACCTCGGCTGTAGCTCAGCTGGTTACCAAGGGTTACAAAGAAGGAAGTAGATTCTATTAAAAAAAAAAAAAAAGAAAGAAAAAGAGCTTCTGCTCCCCTCTTAGCTGAAGCACCTGCTCCCTCCACACACACCCCCACCCCACCCCCGCTCCTGGTGACGCATTCTCCTTCCTGACTGGTGAAGGACATTGAAGGAAGGGCTTAAGGAACACTTCTTAGCAACAGATGCCACCGATGAGGAACTAATAAGGAGGTGTTTGGTGGAAGCCAATGCCCGTTCCTTCCTTTGATTAATATGGAATTTAAAAATAGCTTAGTTGTATCAGCTGGTAACTCACACATCAGTTCCTGGAAATACATAGAACCTCACTGGGCAGGAGGGCAGACGTGCCGAATCACAGGGGAGCAGACACATGCAGAGATGACCAGCTTTCCCTCACGAGGCCCCTGGTTGATGTCCCATACATCATGGAAGGGAGGGGTGTCCTTGGGAGAAGGGGGGAGATTCAAGCCGGCACAGCAGGGGATTCCACGATCCCCTCTGTGCCTCACAGAAAGGACCTTCATGCTCACATTTTCCCTTCCCTTCCATCATGTTCTGGGATTAGGCTTTATGGCAGAAAGTACGTTTTCACCTAAATCTTAGGAAGTCAGCTAGAGCCAGACTCTGGGCTGAAGCTCCTTCCGAGCAGGCAGGATGGGGCTGGGACGTGGGGCTGGGACGTGCGGCTGGTGCTCAGGAGGGTGAAGGGAGATGGAGTTTGGAGCCCACAGCATGGGCAAGCGTGGAAGGCACCGGAGAAGCAAAATCCCCAGGGAACCAGGGGAGGAGGGCACAGGGCAAAGGCAGGGGACCGCGCCTTGCCTAGTGTCCTCATCTGGGAGTGTGAGAAGGAAGCAGGATGCAAGCAGATGCCAACTGGAATAAAGAGAGCAGTGTTACTGAGCCCAGGGGAGGGAGCGCTAGGCAGCCGCAGCTGTGCTTTCTCCCCAGTGCACCCAGCTGACCCGCTCCTGGGGGCCTGGGTGCTCAGCACCGTCCGACACTCAGGGATGGTAAAGAGATGGCAGGACCACAAGATTTGGCCACTGGCAATCTTGGCGAGCACCCTTCTAAAGCATGCTGCAGAGTGGGGACGCTGGGGATGAAGGAGGTGAGGAGGCCAGGAAATGGAAGAGCTGAGAACCGGCCACCCCCAAGACATATGGCAGTGAGAGGAATGAGAGCTTACAGATGAGAGCTCAGCCTGGAAAATGCTTTAGCTTTTTGTTTTCAAAGTAGCAGCAAGGTCTGGTGGCATCAAAAAAGCAACAATGGAAAGAGAGAAATTGACGCAGGAGAACTAATGGATGGGCACACATGGCCACAGAGAGAGGAAGAGGCACTGGGAATCAAGAGGGGCGAAAACCTTCCCAACAGGGAGAGTGAACACTATTCGGGGCATGGGCATGTTAGTAGCTGTGACTTCAGCATCATAGAAGCTATAGGTAAAAAAACACCCGTACTCCCTATTATTCTAAAAAGCATTAAGAAAAGAGGTAAGGGGCTGGGTCCTAGGGTCCCAGGGAGAGAGGGGCTGGAGGAGACAGATTCAAATCCTGCTTTAACAAGTAGGAACTTTCTCTAAAGGGAGAAAAAGTAAATGAATGAAGCCAGAGCTTTTCTTGGTAGGGAGGAGAAGGGACAAGAGAGCTCTAGCTGGAAGATTTCGTTTTTCGTTAATGGAGGAGGCGAAGTTTTCTATTGTGAGGTGATTTTCTGGTGAATGCTCACGTCCCTCTTCTTTGTTATTATTAACCC
Source organism: Otolemur garnettii (assembly GCF_000181295.1). Taxonomy (NCBI): domain Eukaryota; kingdom Metazoa; phylum Chordata; class Mammalia; order Primates; family Galagidae; genus Otolemur; species Otolemur garnettii. Next base: position 9,210,039 of record NW_003852451.1, read on the forward strand.
CAATATTTGGGGCAGCAATGCGCCCAGCTGAAACTTCACGTTTCCCAAACGCCTTTGCAGTCAGCAGCAGTTACGTGACTCAACTTTGCTCATGGAAGAATTATGGGTCAGGGTTTCTGTGAATGCTCTTCAAGGGGGCTTGATGGCTGCAGCAGCTATACTGTGACCATGAAGTGACCTTGAGGATGACACCCAGTGATAAGCATGGCAGAACAGGACATTGGAACAACTTCACTGGAGTGGAGCCGCTGACCTGGATTGCCTGGTTCTGCACTAAATTGCATGACAGAAAAGACATTTCTTTCTGTAAGCCATGGTTATTTGGAGATTTAGTTATGCATAGCCAAACACAATTCCTATCTGCTGAGGCTGGAATGTGTGCATGTGTGGCGGGTATATTAGAACAAGTGGATTAGGGGTTGAATTTCTGCCCTGCTCCATAGCCGCTTAAGAACAGAAAAAACTGAGAACCACAGCTCAAGACGCCAATCTGGATATCTGTCACCAGAAAACCCACATTCTTATACACATGGCTGTCTGCACAGTGTACATGGTCACAGTATTGAGAGCAAGTCAACCCTATGCTTCCCTATATCTTGTTTTTTTTTTTTTTTTTGAGACAGAGCCTCAAGCTGTCCCCCTGGGTAGAGTGCCATGGCATTACAGCTCACAGCAACCTCCAACTTCTGAGCTCAAGCGAGTCTCCTGCCTCTGCCTCCCAAGTAGCTGGGACCACAGGCGCCCGCCACAACGCCCGGCTATTTTTTGGTTGCAGCCGTCATTGTTGTTTGGCGGGTCCGGGCTGGGGATTCGAACCCGCCACCTTAGGTGTACGTGGCTGGCGCCTTAGCCGGTTGAGCTATAGGTGCCGAGCCCCCTATATCTTGTTGACCAGGACAATATCTACCTTATAAAGACTGAAATGTACATTTTATAGCATTAGCAGTTTTTATTGAAAGAGGAAGATGCTTTTTAAATTCATTTCAGGTTTAAGATCAATTCTACAAACATTGATTAAAACATGAAAGGCACTTAAGCATACATATCTCTGAAAACGTGAGATATCATGTACACAAGTTCAGCATTGTTCAGTTTGGGGCTTTGAATCTACTAAGAGTTTCAAACTCTTTTTTCATTTCATGCTAAAATGTTTGACTATTGTGAAATACCAACCCAGAATGCTCTGGGCAAAGGTTAGCAAGGCTTTAACCTTTTTTTTTTTTTCAAATGTACGCCAAAACCACCTCCATTCATACAGAATCCAGAACGTGTGTCTCTTTGGATAGGCTATGTATCCCCTCGGTTTCCACATTTAAAATATTGAAGACAATTCAGAGTTGTTCATTCATGTCTTTTTCATCAACATCAAGCTTCTTTTAAAAATTCAACAATTGATGGGGAAAAAAAGTCTTTGAATAGCATAAGATGCTCATCTGCTTTCCAATCCATTCTGGATGTAATTCCTGGGGTTTATGAGATTGAAACATAATTCCAGTTGAAGCCATTTATCTAGTTTTGTGGCAGCTGCAAATTCAGTTATTCCAGAAACAATCTAATCTTTAATCTCCCAATTATTTTTTATGGCTGGATTAATGTCCTAACCATTTAGATGTGAAAATCCATCTTGGCTGTATTATCAGGACCATGTACAATGGGCAAATGGACAGAGGACTGACTGATTCACAAAACTATTAGCATCTTTGACATTCATTTGAAAGAAAATGACATTTCAGATCATTTCATATTTCAATAACTTACTCGTATGAGAAAGAGAGAGAGAGGTTTCAAGGGAACATATGAGAGGCAGTTTTCTTTTTCATGAAGTACCATGGAAACAGCATACAATGCCATACACAGGCCTCCAGAGTTGGTGGAGGGACCAGGAGGAATATGAGCTTATTTGAAAGTCTCTCTGATTTGGAAGAGAATATGCTAGACTTCCTCAACTCATACATATTTAATAAAAAATGTAAACATTGATTCGACTTAGGCTCAGCTTTCAAACAGTTGTAAGGCATTAATTAGAAAGTATATTTAACATTTGTTCCCTTTTTTTCTTTCTTACCTGCTCAAAAACTAAATGGCATCCACAGTGTACTCTGGTGGGTAAAAGACAACTACTGCTGGAAAAATTCCTATTATATCCTTTAAACATTAAAAAGTGTTCTTAATGCCGACCCTGATACCTCTCAATGAACTCAAAAGCCCTAAGCTGGAGGTGAGAAGCAGTTGGTTCCTGGCATGAAGATGTTTTTTGGCTGAGCTCAGGAGGGGGGCAGTCGAGTTACAGAGAAGCCTTTGAGGTGGTGGGCTGGGGACCCTCGAGACAGCTCCTGCCTGGCTCAGGTTCCAGCATATCCCAGGAGATGCCATCACAAGCCCCAGTGCCAAGGTTACCTATTGCCAATTTTGGCAAATTCATTTTTCTTGCTGTTGAATTAGACAAGAAGACCTGGGCCCAGGATGTGAAGAGCTCAGTGGCCTTCAAAGCATCAGAGGGACTGATCCATCAGGTCTTAGCAGGAATGGGGCTCATAAAAGGGGTTGCCTCTTGTTTGCAATAATCATCTTAGACAGGAGCGATGAAGATTGCAGTCCTCGGTGGAGGGCGGCAGTAAAAGCCTCCTCCTTTGTGCCATCATGGGCCAGAACAGTGACTTGGCATTTTGCTAGCTCAGGCAGAAATAATCACATTTGAAAGCTGGAGTGCTGGGAGCATTTTCTACTGGGCACAGCCTAAGGGCTGGGCTGGTTTCCCCAGGCACAGAGTAACATGTCATCAGCTCTCCCAGGTAGTCTGTCTGTCACCCTCCTGCTCCTGCTGCCTGCTTTCTAGGGACCAGGGCTCTCAGGCTAAGGTGCCTTCAAGGGCCAGGAAGCCTGTGGTCCCCTGGAGTACTCCTGGGAGAACAAAAGCAGATGAATTCTTAAACAACAGAATGGCTGAGAGAGACAGAGAGAGTGTGTGTGTGAGAGAGATAGACAATGGTTAAAGCCTTAATAGCATAGTAAAATATTTATCTTGTTTTTCATAGTTAGCATGCAGTCAATCAGTAATATAATGAAAGAGTTTAGAAACATCAAGTGTACTCAGCCATGGGTAGATGGAACTGCTTGGCATTTATATATACACCTCTCTGTTCTGGGAAATGCGGAGCCATCACCTCAGTGGATGAGCCATGCCCCCAGACCACCCCTCCAGCCCTACTGGGGGGCTGGGAGCCAGCCCTGGGAGCATGGAAAGGTGGTGTTTAAGATGTTATTTGTCTTAGCAAATAGGTCCATTCAAGTTACCCTCTCTCTCAACCCTGAATAGCCTTCATTTGTTTCACCAAAATTCCCAATCCCCTCTTTGACAAATGATGCCACACGGGTTTAGGGATAGTGCTGGGAGAATTGATAATATATATTAAGTCAATAGTCAAGTGAGGATAAGTGAATAATGGCCCTGGCTTCTTGGCTTTTTTCATAATGAGGTGGGAAGAAGGACTGCTTGTAGGCAATCGGCAACCATTGACTTAGGAAATGTTAGTAAGAGAAATGGCTCTACAGACCCTTGTTGTTATCTTACAGCAGCAGAACTGGAAATGGACGGGGCCACACATGCTACAGGAGTGAGGGCTGAGGTGGTCTCGAGGTCACCCATTGAGCACCCTTCCCTTCTTATTAGAGTCTCATTAGACTCTCTCCTGCAGTTTCTGGGAAGCAGGTGGGAGGAGGCAAGGGGCAGAGATGGTTTGGGAGGTTGTGGAAGCTCCTTCATGTGCTGTTGCTTTGTGCTCCCAAATTTGTGTGCAAGGAGAATCCCTGTATACTGGTGACTGTGAGTGTGTGAGGGTGTGTGCCAATCATTATAACTCAGGAGTAGGTACCAGCACTTAGATGTTGGGTGGCTCTGATATAGTTTACCTTTCCATTTTCTATACGTGCCTGCAGTATGAAAAATAGATAGTTCAAAGGTAGTGTGATGCAAGAATTATGCAGCTTTTTCCAGGAGAAATTATGTTTTGACCTGTGAACTGCCTTTATTCCAAATAAAACTTGAAAACTGCTTTTTTTTTTTTTTTTTTCTCTTTCCTTTTCTTTTATAAAAAAGGGCAATTCCTTCTCAGGGGAAACAGCCTTTTCCCACAAATGCAAATCATTTGAGATTTCTCGTATCAATGATGAATGCATCTTGTCTTTTATACAATTATCACAAGACCATGATTTTGAACTTGAGTAGATTTGGCTATTAGATTTGTCATCTGGAAAGAAGCCAGGAGAGAAGTTGCTGAGTCCCCTATAGCTGCCTCCAAAGTGACTTACTTCCTAAGTACAAAGTCACTTCCCTTCTAAGTGACAGATGAAAGCAAATAAGGTGATAATTTTAAAATTCCATTCTGATTAGCATCTAGGTAAGATTTTTTTTAACACCTCTCCTAGGACCTCAAGTTTCAGCTTCTGGGTTCAGTACATATTAACACGACTTGGCGCTCAGGGCCTCTCCTCCTTGAGCACCCTGTCCCCTGCACCTACTGCAGGTTACTGCGTGGCAGTCTGCAAGGGGAGACAAATTCCACAAGACTGGCTCAAAAAGAGACAATTAAGGGGGGTACAAACTGATGGAAATCATCTGATAACTATTTCCCAATCAAAAGATTTGATTTTTGGTTGTTCTGGGACCTTTCCTCAGTAGGGATACTTCAATAAAACAAACTTCCCTAGGTCCCACAGGTGATTTTGTTTTGAACTGTTAAGGATAACTGTACACAGACCCAGAATAACAGAGGTCTTTTTATTGGCTGTCCATGGGAAGTTTCAGCACACAAGAAGGTAAAGACTCTGGTGGGGCTGCACAACACAAACCTCAGGGAACTCTGAACAGAGCTTACATGACATCGGATGTGTAACAACCCAGCCGCCCTCTGCAGCCCAGCCACCTGTCCACACACACCCAGGCCCAACGGGCTGACAAGTGATGACACTGTCCATTAGTCTCCATTTGCTGTAGTGTCTTCCAACAAAACAGCACTGGAAAATTCAAAAAAAAAAAAAAAAAAAAAAAAAGAAAGAAAGAAAGAAAAGAAAAGAAAAGAAAAAAAGAAAGAGCAGCATCTCCTTTGGAATACCAACACCACTGTGACACAGACGCAGCGTGGCATGCAGACCCACGTCTGGTCGGTTTGTTCCTGTTAGGTTTTCTTTGTTGTTTTAATTAACAAATGGGATGGCATGTCTATTTCAATATTAGTAGCATAACACTTAAGTGCAATTTCAGTCTGGCCACCTTCCCTGTGTCTGTCACCAGAGCAGGCAGAGGTGTGACTTCCAGGCAGACTCTGTTCTTCCCAGACTCAGATTCTACGCCTGGAGGCAGCAGGGCCCCCAGGCCCACCCTTTCAGTTCCAAGCACCCGAAAACAGCTCTTTCTCTATTTTCCTTTTTGTCAAAGTGCTCAGGGTGGAGAAGAAAATTCAAATACAACCAAGCTCTAAGCACGTGGTCTTGCTGCCCTCTGCCATCAGCCAGGGCTCCGTCCACTCTCTACGGGATCTCTGCACCCTAGACCCTGGGCTGTCATCTCGTGGCACTCGGTCAGGAGAAGGTCATTGCCCCCAGGCCGGGCCCCCGCGGCTCACACGGAGCTGAGCTTCACCAGGCCGCGCACGGAGTCCTCGTGCAGGGAGTCCTGGCTGGCCAGGCCCAGCACGTGCACAGTGCGGCTGTGCGCCAGGGGGCTGCCCGCCGCCAGCAGCCCTGGGGGCGAGGGCACCTCGTCTGGCGTCAGGAACTGGTGCGCCACGTGCTCCTCCTTGCGGGGCAGGACGTCGGCGAGCGTGGCCTCGGCGGCCAGGTTGGGCATGGAGGAGGGCGGTGTGGGCGGGCCGGGAGCCAGGCTAGCGCATGGCGTGCCCAGGCCCGGCTTCCCAGGCAGGTGCAGCTCGTCGCTGGTGAGGCTGGGCTCGCTCTGCAGCAGAGGCGTGGCCGCGGCCTGCAAAACGAATTTGGTGCTCTGAATGCACTGGTCCTGGTCGCACTGGAGAGCAGAAGGGGCCAGCAAAGAGATGGGGGTGGAGGGACAGGAGGGCCAGGGCAGGGAGGGCGGGGCAGGTGCGAGAAGAGAGAAACCATTAGTGACACCTCAGAAAGCCCAGGCGGGGCGCGCACGGTAGTCCCTGTCGCTGTGGAGGCCCTCAGCACCTGGAGCCTACACAACCCCCTGAAGCCACAGTCACCCACAGGTGCCCAGCCTGCCTCCAGGGGTTAGCTGGCTACGCTGCCTGTGGCCTTCATTCTCATTTTAAAGGCTGCAGTTTTTGGCTCGGCGCCTATAGCTCAACCGGTTAAGGCGCCAGCCACGTACACCTAAGGTGGCGGGTTCAAATCCCCAGCCCGGACCCGCCAAACAACAATGACGGCTGCAACCAAAAAATGGCCGGGCATTGTGGCGGGCACCTGTGGTCCCAGCTACTTGGGAGGCGGAGGCAGGAGACTCGCTGGAGCCCAGGAGTTGGAGGTTGCTGTGAGCTGTAATGCCATGGCACTCTACCCAGGGGGACAGCTTGAGGCTCTGTCTCAAAAAAAAAAAAAAGGCTGCAGTTTTTGAAAAATCCCATTTTCAGAGTATTGGCTTATACCACCTACGGCAGTGTGAGGCAGCTTTCTCATATGCTGAAAACCAATTTTTATATTAAAAATATAGGGGCTTGTAAAAAAAAAATAATAGGGGCTTGTACATCTGTGTTTGGGGCAACATTATTCACAGAACGTGGATGCAGCCCAAGTGGCAGAGGATGGGTGAGCGGATGGACAGCATGCCCCCTACACGCACCGGCCTGTTTCTGAGCCTTAAGAAGGAGGGAGGGGGCCTGAGGGCGCTACACGCCTATCCATGAGCCTGGAGGGCATCACGCTGAGTGAGATAAGCCAGCCACCCAGCCACAAAAAGACAAAACCGATTCCACCTGCGGCCTCTAGAGCAGCCACATTCTCAGAGTGAAAGTAGAATGCTGAGTTCCAGGGGCTGGGGTGGGGGGGACAGTAGGAGCCAGTGTTTCATGGGTGGGAAAGTTCTGGAGATGGATGGTGGCAGTGGTGGCAAGATGACATTAAAGTGACTTACTATCACTGAAATGTGCACTTACAAATTGTTAACATTGTAAATTTTGTGTTATGTCCATTTTACCACAAAAAGAAAAGATGAAAAATACAGCAGAACCTCCCTAGTTCACCACCTCCCTACACTGACCACCCCTTAAGTTGACCTAATTTTCACAGACCAGACATGTACCACACGGACCTTATCAGTATACAGCAGGCCTAGTTCCTTATGTTGACCAATTTGCTACAGTCCCTTGGGGAGTCAACTTACAGAGGTTCTACTGTGTAGGGGTAACAGAAACCCTTGACAGTTGACCCAAGGGAACAGTAAAAGCCTAGAACTGCTAAATTATCATCAGCTTCAAGCACTATCCATTGAGCTTCTGTGGTTTGATAGCACCAAAATCTGAGAAGACATTTCCTTTTCTTTTAAATGTTCTTAAGTCATATCGCATATATGCTATGTTCTTTGTTTCAGTTTCCTGACTGGGCAAAGAAAATAGCATAAAGATATTTCTAGCCTTGGGATGGAGATTCCTGTAGCTTTGCAAACCCTCTTCCCAGACTATGGGTGAGTTTCAGAACGGCTAGGAGAGACTTAACAGGACTCGGGAGTCCTGTGGCTCCTTAGTGAGTCTCAGAAACAGTGTTCTGTGGGAAGGAGGAGGCACAGGATGGACACCAGGCGTGTACATTGTGACCTGTGCTCCAGGTAGAGCTGGGTGCTCTCCATTTCAGCATGTTTCCCCTCTTTACTGGCATTGAAGACCTCAATGCTCAGATGGGCTGGGTGGCTTCCTCACCCCTCCTTGATGTAAGTGACAGATGGAGCCAGGATTTGATACTGGGATAAACCCCTTTCCACTATTTCATGTTTGACACACACTAGGTGCTTAATAAATGTTACTTGGCTTACCCCCTCCTCTTTTTAGAACCCTAGAATTGCTAAAGGACCATGTACCAACAGCTTTGTGATGGAGGTTGCCCCAACCTCTTCCTGACAAGAGGCACATGCACACTGCAGCCACAGGGCACTGCACAAGGGGCCTGCCACAGCAGCCAGGGGAGGGAGAGAGGTCTCCTGAAGTCAAAAATCCTTAGGTGTTTCTGTCACCTGCTGCGGTGTGGGCTTCCTTCCCAGCCTCACGGTTTCTTTCTCAAACCACAGTGGCGGGCCATCCCCTACCAGGGTCCCCAAGCCTAGATGAGAAGGTTGAGAGGCAGCAGTCCCTAAGGAATTCACAGGGTTTAGAAATTTGAAGACCCTGGTTCCAGGCCAGAGCAAAGCTCATAGTGGAGCTTTACAAAGGGACAGCAAATCTCAGGGAATCTTCACTTTTCTATTGCTCAGCCCTGTCAATGGAACTCCAAGACCCCGAGGAGTGGGGAAGAAAGGATTAAGAAGTACTTGGAAGGGGGGTGGCACCTGTGGCTCAGTGAGTAGGGCACCATATGCTGAGGGTGGTGGGTTTGAACCTGGCCCCCGCCAAACTGCAACAAAAAATAACTAGGCGTTGTGGCAGGCGTCTGTAGTCCCAGCTGCTCGAGAGGCTGAGGCAGGAAAATCACCTAAGCCCAGGAGCTGGAGGTTGCTGTGAGCTATGATGCCAGGACACTCTACCCAGGGTGACACAGTGAGACTCTATCTCAAAAAAAAAAAAAAAAAAAAGCAATTGGAAGGGGCTGAGGGTTAAGCATTAACAGCCCTTTAAAGTAACAGGTGGGGGACCACGTTGCTTGCAGGGAATTTCAACAGAGGCTTTCTGGTGGGAGTGCTGTGCAGCAAGGCCGTCCCCACAGACAGCTGTGGCATGTGCAGGTTGCTCACACTTCCTGATGCTGTTAGCTCACTCAAGACACTGGTTTACTCTGACAGGGCAGAAGCAGAAGAAGAGCAGCCTTGCTGATTAAACATGGTCTTCTAGGAACTGTGTTAGGCTTTGGACAGACTGTGCTTTGGAGAATGTTTCATGAACACCACCATCTAGTATTCTCCCTGACAGTGACAACTGAGCTGCAGCAGTGCCACAATTTCCTTCAGCTGGGAGTGGCTGCCCTGCAGCTGAGCTGGGCCACAGGCTGCTGCAGAGAGCTCCATCACCTTCCCTGCAGAGAATTCCATCTCCTTCCCTGCAGAGAGCTCTATCACCTTCCCTGCAGAGAGCTCTATCACCTTCCCTGCAGAGAGCTCCATCACTCTTCCCATACGAGGCATCTTACTTCCACCCTCCCCTCTGGAACCTTTGCTCATACTAATACTTTCTGTTCACATGGTGTCCCCAGCTCTAAGGAACAAGGAAATTACAAATTAGATTTGCCTGTCTGTTGACCTGAGGAAAGCCTTTTTATTGAAAACTAATTGGCAAATTCTATTTCAGGGATCTGCCTGAGTACTTCTGAGTGGCTTCTACAGACTCATGGAAAATAGGTTAGCGCTGGAAGAGACGTTCAAGGTCATGGGGTGGGAGCTGTGGGAGCTGAGCCCACACCCTCTGTGTCTTTCTTCCATGCCCCCTGTCCATTCCTCTACTTGGCACCCCCTGCCAGTTTCCCTCTTTCCTCTTCCCTGATCACCTGTCTCCCACCTAAACCTGGCACAGAGCTTGTGAGCTCATGGGCACCCACGAGAACCTTCCAGGGAAAGTAGCCCCCAACAGTGATCTGTTAAGATAGCTCGTGTTCACTGGAAGGGCGCTGTGGAGTCTGATGTGCCTTCTGAGGCTTTCAGCTATGAACACAGACCTCTGGGTGGGTTTACTATGAAGCCTTGGGGTCTCTCCCTTGCATAGTCCCATCCAAGGCCTTCATCCTGCACATTGTGTGTGTGTGTGTTTTTTTCCTTAAATGGGGCCAGCCCTGGTTCAGGGCTTTCCAAATTCAGGCCCTCTCCTGCCCATACCTACAGTGCTTTTTCATGGCTAAACCTCCAACTTTTTTTTTTTTTTGAGACAGAACCTCAAGCTGTCCCCCTGGGTAGAGTGCCGTGGCATTACAGCTCACAGCAACCTCCTACTCCTGGGCTCAAGCGAGTCTCCTGCCTCCGCCTCCCAAGTAGCTGGGACCATAGGCGCCCACCACAACGCCCGGCTATTTTTTGGTTGCAGCTGTCATTGTTGTTTGGCGGGTCCAGGCTGGGGATTCGAACCTGCCACCTTAGGTGTATGTGGCTGGCGCCTTAGCCGGTTGAGCTATAGGCGCCGAGCCTAAACCTCCAACTTTTTAAAGATTGCAACAAACGCTGTGCTTGGCCTCACTGGCTAGGACATCACTGAAGATGCTACTTTATCAAGAGTAGAGCTTAGGGACTTCAATGAAAGCTGAAAAAAAATGGGTGAAAGGAAAAGGGTAACCTAAGCCATTTAATTCAAAACAAATTTACATATAAGTCACTCGGAAATCTTTTCCAAATGACTATTTCGAACCCCAACTTGAGTTATCTGACTTTGAGGACCCTTCTACCTACAAAATTTGTTCAGATATCTTAACAAATGACTATCTGTGCATGTCCAGTTGTGGGCCCCTCCCCTGTGAGAGGGACTCAGGGCACCCTCCCCAGCTGCCCTGCTGCCAATGAGCACAGAGACTCGGACCACACACCTTGGTGTCTAGATCCTGCTTGTAGCCTGTGGCTCTGAAAATAGTTTGCCACATTCAAACTGATTTCTGTTTAGAAGATCAGTTCCATTCTGAGCACACCAGGACCACACTCTGTCCTGTGGGGATGGTCCCTAGAAGTCTCCTGTTGGCTCAAGAGAAGGCACAGACGTGGGGAACAGTAGGACTATTTCAGATTCACGTCCTGGCTCTACCCGATAGACTCCACAATTCTCATAAAGTGCTCCCCAAACTGCCTGTTTTGAATATCCTCTTAAGAAAAACTCAGATATCAAATGATTCAGAGATGTGCAATATTTTTTAAAAAAGAAAGTTTTCCCTCATTTTTCCCTACTGCCAAAGTTCCGAGGAGGATGGTTCACGCACTTTCACAGTCACGATTTCTGTTTGAGAACCTCATGGGGGAAAGTGACCCATCTTCTCAGGGTTACTGTGGATATGAGCCATGAAATGCATTTTTGTGTGTGAATATATTGACCACATAGTCGAGTTAGCACAACCTTGAGAATAAAACTCATTTCCATGAAACGTATTCTTAACATCTCCTTTTTTGTCTGTTTTTAACCTTTGCTGCTAATTCTTATTTCTCCATTTCTTGTTGATTTTTCTACTTAGTTTTCTTGCTCTTTGGCCTTGCCAGTTCTTCTCAATCTTTTCTTTTCATTGATTTCCCTCCCTACTTCTCCTTTTTTCTTTTCTTTCTTTTTTTTTTTCTGAGACAGAGTGTCACTATGCCCTCTGTAGAGTGTTGTTGTATCACAGCTCACAGCAACCTCAAACTCTTGGCTTAAGTGATTCTCTTGCTTCAGCCTCCCAAGTAGCTGGGACTACAGGCGCTGCCGCAATGCCCGGCTATTTTTGTTGTTGTTGTTGTTTAGCAGGCCTGGGCTGGATTCAAACCCGCCAGCCCTGGTGCATGTGGCCAGCGACCTAACCACTGAACTACAGGCGCTGAGCCATTCTCCTTTTTCCTTCTCTTCTCTTCTCTTCCTTTCTACTGGTCTCTTTTCTCTTACCGTGATCCTTTTTCCTCCCCCACCTTCCTCCCTGGCTTTTCTTTTGAGGACTCTACTGTCTTCTACCAGTAGAGGGAGACATCATTGCTCCTTTTTTCTCTAACAATTTGGTGGCTGAGCATTTATTCCAGCTGACACCAGGAAGCCACTGGTATGTCTGAGTTGACCTAACCAGTTATATAATCTTAAGGAAACACACAGCCAACCACTCAGATATCTGACAGTGACAGTCCACCTACTATAAATAGCAAGTTGAGAAACTCGTGCTTTCATTCCAACTCTAAAAGTTCATATTTATCAAATAACTGTATTAGGTTGAAGCATATAAAATGGCCACTTTTTACGTAAAAGATGGATAAAATGCTGAATAGAATAAAATCTTGATCTCTCATAAGAGTGCTGTGAAAAGACCTTTCTGCTGGGAGCATAAAAGCACCACTGTCTGGGGTGCTGGAGCTTCTGCTGCAGTCGCAGTAAGTCACAGTGAAGGCTGATTTACCACCTAAACGAAGCGTTGGCATTTCACTTGCAAAAGAAGTTTACGGCTTCAGATGCATGGATGACATAGACGTTAGCACTTAATGTTACAATTTAAACATGCCATAGAGATCGTTTACTTTTTGTCTCTGCAGAGTTTCAAATAAAATTGCTCATGTTGGAATGCATGTTATTTCACCCTAGCTGAATTTTTGTCTGAAAAAAACCTAGTGTACAGATGCTGCTAAAAGCAGAGCTAGGCGTTTTCTGGATGGTCTGTGTACAAATTGAGAAGGGATGAAATTATCTCTTTTGCTCCAATTCTGTCAAAAGTATTAATGCTAAGCATCACTTATTTCTGCTTTCCTGTGAAGCCCTTTTCTGGGGTCTTATGAATCTTCATTTATAGTTAGAAAAACACCACAGTCTTCTGAAATCTAACTAGAATGTAGATGCAAGTTGGAAAGAGAGTTTCTTTATATTCATTTTATTCAGCATTGTCATTTCAGTTTGTTTACGTTATTTTTCCCACTATATTTCATTTTTCAGATTATGCACGAAGAGCTCTTTTGCTATACTAGTTAAATCATGCAACCGCTGGTCTAGTCTGGTTTTGATACTGCATTAAGGGGGATTTAAGATATTAGATTAAGTAAATATAGTAAATGTTTTTCTCTTAAAAAACCCAACAACTATGTATTATGTTACTATCTTTGCATATCAAATGTGATCCCAAAGGATCTTTGTAGCTGTAAGTGCTAGATACAAAAGTAAACTATGACCCCAGTGCTATACAGAAATTAAATTATTTGACAACCAAATGAGATATGCACACTGAAATGTCGTGAGTGTACACACACATTGTCACCGTCAGAACTTCAGTGCTGGGAAATAATACAAGCCAATAATGAGGAAAATGGGAATAATGAAAACGTGATCCTCAGCTAGCGGGAGGGTTACTCACACACACTCCCAGCCTGGCTTCTCAGAATTCCATAGGAGTCATATGATAAAACCTGCCTGTGGGATCACCTATGTTATTTTACCGCTTTAGATGTTACATCATTACTTCTCTAACATTTTTTTTCCTTGAGAATTTATAGTAGAGAGAAGATCCTGTAAAGCACTAAATAAACCACCAGGTAAATTTTCCTATTTCTGAGATAATCAGTGAGACCTCAGTGGGTACTGTGATGAATTTTCTACCAAATATTTATCTAATTGTTTTTAACTACGATATCAGAGTGCTTATCTAAGACTTAGAATTATAAAGCCTTTATCTCTAATTTCTGAAACACGGCATATTTCCCTAGGAGCCCTTTTCCTATCATTCAGGAAATACTTATCTGATCCAAACATTGGTCCTAAAATAAAATGATAGGCAAAAATTCGATCAAAGATACCTAAGGATTCTTTTCCCTCCAGCCATTTTTTCCTTTGCAAATGAACATGCTGAGTCTGGTGCTAAATATAAATGTCTCTAAATGTTTCAGATTCCACTGCTAATTCAGTATTTATTGCTGGTGGAGTGAATAGCAAACAGGCATATCTGGAGCAAATGTCCTTTAATTACAGACACAAAGCTTCTACTCCCAGGAATGACGGATAACTGACACTGGACTGAACACACGGGGCATATGAAATAGGCCAAAACACAGAGGCAAATGATACCAAGCAGTGTGCATCAGACAGTGTTATACCTGAGAGAAGAGAGACTCAGAAGGCGAGCCCCAGGTTCAACCAGTTTTTCTATTTTTCTGAGGGAAAATTTCCTAAATGTGGCATAGAGCTGGAGTCTGAGCAGCCCATCGTAGTTCTGCTGAAGAACTGGAGAAAGCAGAGATTGGAGTGTGAGGAAGCCCAAGTGGCTGGGTTTGTAGTGCAGGACTTTAGAGAAGAGGATGCTGTGCAGAGAGGGGACTGAAGTCCCTGTGGGAGCCCCCCAAATTCTATAGCCAAAGACTGTGCTGTGCACGCACAGGGTGACAACCCCCCATCCCAATGCTTATGAAATAGCAGCTACAATGGGGTTGAGAGAGAAATAGAGATCCTAGAGGTTGAGAAAAATAGCGCTGGAGACATCTATCACATTAACCTCTCTAACACCCTGTTGACATCTCTGGGATCCTGGGATCCAGCTAAGACATTGGAAAGGCTGTGCCTTAAGAGTAAGAATCATGAACTAAAGTAAGACCCTAGGCCAGGGGTCCTCAAACTTTTTAAACAGGGGGCCTGTTCACTGTCCCTCAGACTGTTGGAGGGCCGGACTGTGGGCCCCGGAACGAGTTGGCTGCTAAGCAGGACAGGCAGCGGTGGCAAAAACACCTGGTGGGCCGGATAAATGTCCTAGGCGGGCTGCATGTGGCCCGCAGGCAGTAGTTTGAGGACGCCTGCCCTAGACCTATCCTAACAAAGACTAAAACCAAATCCTGACAAGATCTTCAGAGGAGACAGACAGAATTTGGAGGTTGAATTCCACCAAATAAGAGAAGCCTGGGAAATATCTTGGATTTTTCCATAGATCTGCACTCACAAGCCCATACAAGTTCCAGTCAACTAGCAAGTGGTTGAACTGCCTGCAAAAACAGGTGTCAACACTCTCCAGCGGAAGATAACAAAGTCCAGAGCCTTTACACTATATTATCCAAAATATCCAGGATTCAATAAAGCATCAATAGACATACAAAAAAATGGGACAATGTGATAGAATCAAATGAAAGCTCTAGAACTAAAAAGCATAATAATAAAAATAAGTAATTCCCTAGATGAGCTTAACTGGTCGGAGAAGGCAGAAGAAGGTGAACGCAAAGATGGATCAAAAGAGATTATCTAATCTGAAGAACTGAGAGAAGTTGGTGAAAAATGCTCAGAGATTCAGAGATTATCCCCTGGGCCAATATCAAAAGGTCTAAGATATATAATTGGAGGAGAGAGAATAAGATTAAGGCAGAAAAAAACTGAACACATAATGACCATGAGTGTCCCAATTTGATTAAAAGATAACTTTCAGACTTAAAGACTCTGAGCTGTAAAATAGCAGAGATAACCCTTGGGCAAGGTCAATAATTTACTAGGATACTGATACGTTTCCACAAGGACAAACCTTTTGCCTAATCTAGACTACTCTGAAATGTTGCAAATGGTTTGGACTTGGGGGAAGCAAGTAGAGAAAAAAAAGAGTGAATTTATCATTAATACTGACATTTGTAACAGAGAGGAAACTGAAGATGCTTGGTAGACACCTGCTGATCAAGTTGTGGGTTAGATTATGGAGTGGCTACACATTCTGGCTTTGTGACTGACCACAGGAGAAATTAATCATCCATCAGCACAGAATGCCTCGGTGGTGTGACTTCCTCAGCCCTAGGAGGAGTCATCATGCCACTGCACTCCCTAAGAAGATCCCCCACCCCCACCTAGGAGTCTTTAGCCTAGTGGTTAAGAAGAGCACGTTCCATGGAGTCAGAGCACCAAGAGGGAAATCTCAGGGTGGCCACTGGTGGGCTATGTCACATACTAACATCCCCAAATCTCAGTCTCCTCAAAGGGGTGATCAGAACACCCACACCAGGTGGTTTGTGAGGACTAAGTGGGATGACAGTGTGGGTGATGAACGGAGCCCAGGTCTGCCACACAATAGTTAACCTCAGTCTCCTCAAAGTGTCAGTCGCTATATCCCCAAAATGAAATAAATAAGTAAAAAGGAAGATGACAGCTTGGCAAGTAGCTAAACCCATTGCTCCTAGTGATGGAGCAGGTGGTTAGACACTTTCTGTCTGTCACTGCGTCAGAGACCAGGAGTCCTGCAGGGCTGTGGGCCCCCCTTGGCCAGGTCGTGATGTGCTGGGTCATTTTATGATAGTCTTGGTTGGGATGTCTATAACAGGCAGCTTAACCAAGTTAAAGGAAAGGAATGTTCCAATGCCCCAAAGAATTAGTTTCATTGTCAGTCTTGAAATACTTTAGCTCATTTTCTATATTTTGACAATTCCTGGAAATCGCTTGGTATGGATATTTCTCTTGGCCCTAAGTTTACTCAAAAGGAGAGAAAGCAAAGCAGCAGTGCAGAATGTGTAACTCACGCTGGGAGTTTTCTCTGCTAGAAGCTCCAGCTCTTTTGCTGGAAGAGTTGCTTGCATCAAGTAGAGTGTTAAAAAAATGCAAAACACCAACGGCTCCCATTCAGGGCTTACCCCAAGTGCTTTGTTATTCTCACTGAAGTCTTTGGTTACTTCTTCTCTTTCCCTCCACTTTTACAAATTATTCTCATTTTCTATTTGTTAACTTTTACAGTCTTTAAGTTTTCTTCCTTTCATTTTTTTTTTTTTACAATAAAACAATATTGATATGAGACACATGAGATCATGGCATCAAATTAGATAACTGAGATGAAATGGATAACTTCCTAGAAAGACACATACATCTGAAACTGACCCAAGAAGAAATAGAAAATCTGAAAAGACCCATAAGAAATAAAGAGTAATCAATAAAACCATCCACAAAGAAAGCTGAGGATTGGATGGCTTTCCTGGTGAATTCTTTCAAATCTTTAAAGAAGAAATAATACCAATTCTTCACAAACCCTTCAAAACACAGAAGAGGAAGATCTTTTTAACTCATTCTCTGAAGCCAGCAAGCATCACCCCCAACCCCAGCACAAGACAAAGACTTCAAAAGAAAATTACAGACAATATCTCTTACAAACATAGATGAAAAAGTCCAAAAAACCCGCTAGCAAACTGAATCTAGCAACATATAAAAAGGATTATACAGCATGACCAAGTAAGATTTATCCCACAAATGCAAGAAATAAGAGACAAATAAGAAAAATGCATGGGGGAAGTCCGGCATGAAGGCCAGACTGGGGCATATCCCCCGATATCCCCCTAATCCTGCGTCCTATGCTGGCTGCTCAGCCTTGGGTCTGTTGGTTGGGGCCGGTGGGAAGAGAGGAGACGTTAAGGGTCACGTGTTTACCTGCTTCTGAGAGGAGCTATCCCTGCATGTGGGGACTGAGAGGTTGGCTCTGCCTTCCTACTCTACGAGTGGAGCTACAGAGATCAGAGACTCACAGACTGCTCAGAGCTGGAAAAGGCTTTAGACACAGATTAGTCCCAGCGCCTTTTTCACAGATGAGGAAAACTGAGGAGCAGAGAGGCAGAGCGACCTTCTAATCGTCAGGGAGCTGACTAGGGGTGGCCAGAACTGGAGCTCTTGTTCCCGATTCCCACCCTGGGCTCAGTCTCTCACCGCTGTCACGTCCACTGTTGTCCAGTTACTCAGAGAAGAGACAATGATCTGGCTGACCTCACTGTTCGTGGATGTCAGGGAGGTAATGATAATAATATGAAGAATAGCTAACACTTCTGTAGGACTTATCTTGTGTTAGGCAAGGTCTTAAGTGCTTTATGTATTAACTCACTTAACCCTCAGAGAAACCCTACAAGATAAGAATATCAACGTTCCCATTTTATGGATAAAAACACGAAGGCAGAGAGGATTAAGCCACTTGTCAGGTTGCTCATCTGGTGAGTGGCAGCAATCTGGTCTCTGCACAATTAACCCCTCTCTAATTTTCCTCTTCAAGAAGGGGATGGAGAAGGGGTCTTAAGGCCTGCCGGTGTCCACCGCATGGAGGAGATACCTTTGGACAATGCTATCGCTGGTGGGAACATTCTGGGACTCGATTCTGCCGTCCTGTGTTACTCTTGGATCTGAAGCATCACTCCCCGCCTGTGACTCCCAGAAGTTTTGGATTTCTTCAAGTTTTGCTCTGATAGGGAGGAGGTAGACCACAGTCCTCACTGGATAGGGCTTCTTTACCTTGGGGTCCATGGCTGTAGGGGGAGACCCTGATCCTGAAATTACATGCAAAACTCTGTGTGTCTGGGCTCACAGGGGCACAGATTTCCTTAGGGCCATGACATTGAGATGGCACTATACATGTGGCTCCTGGGCCCACACCTGACAGTGCTTTTGGAGTCTCCTCCTAGAAGCTGTCGAGAAGTGCACGTGTCTGAGGAGAGGAAGGAACGAGGCTCTCTCCTCCATGAGTGGTGTGGACGTTGAGGTAGTGCTGTGGGGTGACACAGTGGCCCCTTTGCCCAGGGGTGCCCGGCAGACAAGGCATGCAGCCTGAGGGCACTGTCAGCCTGAGAGGGTGACCTAGGGACCCGGGACCTGACTCAGTCCTGTCAGGACCCAGCTCACACTTGGCACCACAGTCAGCAGGGAGGAGACTCAGCCTCTGGATCCAGAGTTCTTCCCAAGCACGGTGATCTGATGGAGGCTCGGTGGCAGGGGACATCTCAGGCAGCTCTTTCCCTGGCTGCCTGTACCATGTTCAAATCCAGATACAGTGGGGAGCAGGCAGTGGGGAGCCTCGGGGCCTTCAGTGTCCTCGAACTGCCTGAGACAGTGCTCTGGCCCACAGTGCCTTGAATGGAGCCAGAGGAGGTAGAGACAGGTGGCTGCTGCTTCACCTCCAGGGTCCTCCTAGACAACCTGCCTTAAGGGTTGCTGGGTAGGCAAGAGGTGGCTTCCCATGGCAGTAGGCACTTACCTCCCAGCCATTTCTTCCATGCCCTGGGCCAGAGTCACAGCACAGCTGTAGACTGATGGATGCCAGAGATGAACTGGATTAGCTGCATGGAGTAAGATGGACTCCTTCAACTTCTACCCTCCACGATGATCCAGCACATAGTAGGTGCTTGCTAAATGTACACTGAACGAATGTATTAGGTCCCATTCCATCTTGACCTAAAGTGGCTTCATGATGACGCACCTTTAAGACAGATGTTGTTTGTCTTCTTGAGTATACAGCTTGGTGACATTAGCACCATGTAGAGCTTGGTGACATCAGCACCGTGTAGAGCTTGGTGACATCAGCACTGTGTAGAGCTTGGTGACATCAGCACCGTGTAGAGCATGGTGGCATCAGCACTGTGTAGAGCTTGGTGACAGCACCGTGTAGAGCTTGGTGACATCAGCACCGTGTAGAGCATGGTGACATAAGCACCGTGTAGAATGCAGTGGGTCAGTAATATGGGAGTCACAGGGTAGGACCAACATAAGTCCTACTTATCAAAGTAGGTCTGCTACTTTGATGGTCAAAGTATCAGTGGTCTGCTGATCAGTGGTCTGCTCAGTGGTCTGCTCGGATGAGGGCTCATAGCACTTCCTTTGTGTATTTGCCTATACAGTGTCCTGACTGTTGACCCTAGTTGGGGGGGGGGCTGTACTCTAACCCTGTGTCCCTACCACCTAGTCTAGTCCTCAGCACACAGTAGGAGCACCCCTACTGTGAGTGAATGGGCAGTTGTGTACAGGGTGTGTAATCACATGCCAGCAGCAGAGAAATGAACAGCGTGCGCCATGGTCAGACTGCTGTGCACCTGGGCTCCCTGGGCACAGTGAAGGCAGCCTATGAGCACTGACTTTCATGGCAGTGCACTTGAGGTATGCAAAGTGAACGTGAGGGTTAGAGAGTCACCAGGTCTATAAAGTAGTGTCTGTGTGTCCCTGGGGATATGGACAGACTCTCCAGCTTAAATAAAATGGGGAACAGGCACATCTACTTCCCACTGTTGGTTTAGGGTCACATGAGACCCTGATCACTCAGGTGGCCTCAGTAAATGTAACCCAACTCTTCCTCTCTCTGTCCTCAGTTTTCTCCTCTGAAAAATATAGAGGGGGACCCTTCAGGGTCACTTGAGTAAGGCTGGACAGAACAAGCTGTTCCCTGATGCCTTATGGAGTGGGGCAGTGGGGACCGTGGCTTAAACTCACTTGCTTTTAAAGAAGATATTTTATTAGCAAAGCAAAGCAAAGTGGTGCCCATAGGACGGCCTGCCGCCAACAACACAGCCCAGCAACTTCCTGCTGGGATGAGCCACTGTGAGCACATGCTCCCCTTAGGCTGAGTTGTTGGGAAAGCATTGGGACTGCAGACTCCACTCTGCACACGCGTAGAGACCAGGGTACCAGGCTTTGCCCACCCCAGTCTGCCCTGCAGTTGAATCTTTGATCTGTCAGGGAAACTGGGCTGTGGGTCACTCAGCCATACAAAGAATAGACAGCACGGGGCGTGGGGGTCACAGATTGGGTCCCCTGCAGGAGCATGAAACTATGTTAAGGAAGTTTCTCATAAATGAAGAGAATTCATTGCCTTCTAGACACCCAGGGAGTTTTAAGGCACTGACAGTCAGGGCAGGCCATGCTGTGACTGCAGGTGCCCATGGAGAGACTCCTGTCCCCTTCCCCAAGTGTCCCACCAGCAAACCGGGGTCAAAGCCTGCCCCACCCTTCAATGTGACTGCAGCCTTGGGAGTGGCACTGGGCCAGTTAATGAATGAATGACACCTGGTCTAATCTGAGATTCTGGCGGGAAGCAGGGAGAACTGGCAACACCGCCCACTGCACAGCACAGATGTGGACAAAGGGACAGCACAGGAAATGGGGAACAGCAAGAGAGCCCCAGCCTTCCCCTCTGGGAGCCCCGCCTGTATGAGGGGCCTCCGCACCAGAGGGCCGCAAGGAGTTTGGGCCAATGGGAGCAAGCAGGCCAGACTCAGGGGCCGACACTTTCCCTTTAACATCCTATTCCTCTTCCAGCCCGTAGTCCCACTCTGGGTGGCTGCTGGGCCTGACGGCAAGTGGGAGGGAGGGCTCCCAGTGGCTCCTACCATGTCGCTCTGTGACTGGGTGGCTCCGTACATGGTGATGCCATTGGAGGGTGCTGCCGGCTGCGGGGTGTCGGGCTGAATGTACCCTCTTCTGTCAATGAGGCTGTGAGAGAGGAGACAGGACACCAGAGAGTGAATGGGGACCCCGGAATCTCCCTCCTCCCACTAACTGCGGGAGCCTCCTTGCTGGCCAACCTCCACCTGCTGCCGTCTGTCCCCAGGGTTCCAATCCACTCTTTTATTACGTTCTTCATTACAAACATGTCCCGAGTGCTGTCTACACGGCACAGCTCGCCTTGCCGCACTCTGCTTTGCCACCTCTGTGTTTTTGTTCAAGCTGCTATTTTCCTTACCCAAGGTTGCTGTGCTATTGGCTCCTCTGTCCATTCTAAAAGGCTAGGTTCAAAAGCAGCGCAGCCCCTGCTCTTGCCTGGCCACCTCTTGTCCCTTTCTCTCTCTCTGCATTCTCTCAGCCCTGCACCCACCCTCCTAGGTGCCACGGTGTGTCTACACCAGCATCTACTTTGTCTAGCAGCCCCCCAGCTCAGCAGGGCAGGGCCTTCATCTTTCTGTTTCCCCCCACAGAATCTGGTTCTTGCATGGCTTACAGAGACAGGGATCAAGGCCCCTTGTCTACACCTGATGCAGAGGCAGCTCAGTCACTATGGTTCTAGACTGGCCCTCAATGGGTGCTGAGCAAACTCTGGTTGATAGGATGAATAAAAACAAATGCGGCTCGGCGCCTGTGGCTCAAGCGGCTAAGGCGCCAGCCACGTACACCTGAGGTGGTGGGTTCGAATCCCCAGCCCGGACCCGCCAAACAACAATGACGGCTGCAACCAAAAAATAGCCGGGCGTTGTGGCGGGCGCCTGTGGTCCCAGCTGCTTGGGAGGCGGAGGCAGGAGACTCGCTTGAGCCCAGGAGTTGGAGGTTGCTGTGAGCGCGATGCCATGGCACTCTACCCAGGGGGATAGCTTGAGGCTCCGTCTCAAAAAAAAAAAAAAAAAAAAAAAAAAAAAAACAAATGCCCAGTCTCCCACCGACGGGTTTCTGAGTAGTGCTCCCAGAGGCCCGTTTCTGTGCTCTGTGGTGCTATCTCCCCCTAGAAGGCAGGATGATGCTTTGCCACGTAATCAGAAGAGGTGCTTTTTTCTCCCCATGGCTGGCATTGACCTTGAGTCTAAGGGCACCAAGGTGAAGAGCAACAGGAGACTCAGCTAATAAATGGGGAACCCCAGATGGCCCCCACTGCTTTGGAGGGGCCACACGCACAGCACAGACCCATTCTAGTGTCCTCAGCAGCTTCCACAAGATGCATAAACACGTTCCCCGCTGTGAGGGTGGCCACCTGGACTGCAGGCAGCCAGCACGCTGCTGGAAGAGCAGAGCCTCCTACGTGTCAGTTCAGCTACACCTGCAGGTCTCTGAGTGACAGAGTAATAGACCATAAAAATCACTGTGATGGATCCTAAAATGGGACTCCCCACCTCAGTTCCAGCGAGTCCCCAAAGGCTTAGAAAGCACAATTGGCAACAAGAAGGGCTGGGTCCCTGCGCAGGACGTCAGGGGTTTCTCAAGGCAGCTTTGCCACCCACTTCAAGAGTCCAAAAGGTAGGTGGAGGGGACAAGAGCCAAGAAGGCTGAGAACTGAGGAGGGGAGTGGGACTCAGGGACTGGGTGAGGGTCCAGATGTGGGCCCCCCAGGGAAGGGCCAGCATGGAGCAGGCTTGAGAGAATGTAATGGTTAAACTGCAAAATGCATGTTGGAGTCCTCCCCAGCAACTGTGAGTGTGACCTTATGGGAGACGGGGTCTTTGCAGATGTAACCAGGGTGAGATGAGTTCACAGTTGAGTGGGCAGGCCCTCATCCCAGGTGATTGGTGTCCTTATAAGAGACAAAAAAAGATGCAGGGAGGAGAATGCCCCACAAAGGTGCAGAAACACGCAGGGAGAGTGCACGTGACGACACAGGCAGACACTGCAGGGACGCAGCTACCAGCCAACGGGCGTCTGAGGACCGTGGGGCCAGGAGAGAGCAGGAAGGATGCTCCCCAGTGTCTCGGAGGGAGCCCCGCCCCGCCCACCCCTCCATTTCAGACTTCCAACCTCCTGTGGAAGAGCATAACTTCCGGAGTTGCAAGAGCATAACTCTGGGGGTCGCATTCCACTTTGCACAGTGCCCTGGAACACTCCCGCAGGACTGAGCCTTCCCCTGACGGGGTCCACAGAGGCCCAGGCAGTGGACAGCTACAGGCCCTGGGCTGGGGTGGCAGGTGAGTGGCCACTGGGGGAGCTGCAATGGGAGGTTCTCAGAGGAAACTGGAGAGCACACGCCAGCCGCAGTGCCCCACCAGGTTGGGGGGCATTATGTGGGGCCAGCAGCACCTGACCCCTGCCCTGACTTTCCCTCCCTGTCGGTGGCTGAGACCTGGGGAGCTGACACCCTACAGGCTTCCCTCCTGGGGTGGGCTGGCAGGTGGGAGGCATTACTTTTCAGTGAACTTGGCAGTTTCTGATGCAATGAAACAGTGCTATTTTGGAGGGAAAGAAAATGCCCTGAGTCCTTTTTGTTACATGACAAGAGAATCTAACGTATTTATAGGGCCTTTCACCCAGAAGCAGGCAGCCTTTTGCATCCAGCCTGCACGGCATAGCAGCCATACCCCAGGACTGGGACACCTTGGATTGGGCCCAACACAGCTCTGCCCCGGTCTCCCCGGGTCCTCCCTGCCCTTCACTGCTGCGCCCTGTGGTCACTGGTCCCTCAGTCTGTGAAAACTCTGCTGCTCTCACTTCCCCTCCCCAGTTCCTACTCATCCTTCAGAAGAGATCACCACTGAGCCCCTCCTGGGTGCCACGCACCTCACTGTGCACCACTTGCCCGGGGCAGCCTGTGCCACCTGTGAGACAGCCCCCCGCGTCCCCAGCCCCTGCACAAGGCCTGCCCCACAGACACACTCAGTAAGTAGTGGCCATGTGACCTGCATAGGACCCGACGCTGACCATTCCTTGCCTTCTTTTTACAATCTTCCATTCCTCCTGACAGGCTTGTATGAGGACCCCCACCCCCAAACCTAGCCAGCCCTAGCCACTGCCACCCACGCCTCTGGTGATGCCCCAGGGGACTGAGTGGGGGGTGTCTCTGCACTCTTAGTACGTAGGCTCCCAATGGAGCCCTCTCCTTTGCCCATCCTGGCACTGTGTGGGAAGTGGGCAGCATGCCCTCAGGTGGGCATGGTTGGGCCGCTTGGGACGGTCCTGGCCCTTAGGGGCACAGGCAGGGATAGGGAGGTGGAAGGAGGAGCAGGCAAGCATCGCCCTCTCTTCTGCCTGGGGGTCTGTGAGCAGAGTGCAGGGGAGGTGGCCTGTGGCCCAAACCCTGGAGCGTGTAAAACAGTTAACTGAGGGGCTGCTGGGCTGAGGTGGCTTTCACTGCCCTGGGTTCCTCAGCACAGATGTTTTAGCCAATCATACACCACTGCCACCCTCTTGCTGGGCTGTCCCTGGAATGCTCCAACCAGGCTCCTGTTTGGCTATAGCCGGGAGGGGGCGGGGGCACGGGGTAGGGGGACTTTCTTTGCCTGGCTCCGTGTTCACCCTGTAAAAGTTACCCTGGAGCCCCTTCGGTGGACCCCACACTGGTTGAGGCCTGGGGCTGCCAGATGCCAGAGCCGGAATTATTGTAAATAAACCCTTTAATATTTTAAAGAGCCTCAGTTTATCTTTTCCCCCTAGTTTACCTTTTAACAAATGATTCAAGCAGTTCTGAGGAGCCGGACATTCCTGAGAAATGACTTACCCACAGGAACCTGAATTTGGGGAAAAATACAGTCCAGACTCAACCAAGACAGCACATTTCATCCAGTTGTGGAAGAAACCATTTTGGTGGTGACAAGGTTTGGTCTACAAACAATATAAAGCAGTGCTGCCACTGCTGGGGCAAACCAAGGCCTCGGGGACATGGAAAGAGATCTGGACAGGGGGCGAGACTCCTAACCTTCCATCCTAGATGCAGACGGGCAGTGCGTTCCTCCACTTTCACCCTCCTCTGCCCCCAGCCTGCTTCCTGGCCTGCCTCACTGGCCACAAACATGCCAGTAGGAAATACCCCAACTTGTGAAAAATCATGAGAGATTTTCTGGCCTAAAGAGCCTGGAGAAGGCTTCCAGGGTGAGCCTGGATCTCCCCTCAAGAGGCGCTGGCACCTGCCCAGGCAGGCCTGACGCCAGGGACCTTGTCTGCTCCTTCCTGCCACCCCTCCACAGGGGAAGTCTCCGAGCAGCGGGTCCCCAGAGGTCCCCATTTCAGGATGGTCGTGGCATACTGGGCTCCCAACTTTCTGGGCCAAAGCTGGAAATTGTGGATTTCTGGTTAGGCAGTAGCACCACCAGTGACTCAGGAAGCCAACACCAATTAACAAACACCTGCGGAATAGAGGCTCGGACCTTTTCTCTTTTCTCCATTACTTTACCTTCCCTAGCGAGGGTTCACTGTGATAGCAGAGTTCCCGTTCCATGAGCACACATCAGTAAGAGCATGGAAACGCTTTCTGGAGCCTTTAGTTGCTCAGTCAACATCTGCCTGTATAGTTGCTCAATAAATACTCAATAAATATCTGTCAATAATGGTTTGATTAATCTGTTGCAAATGTTTTGTGTGGGTGTAACTCATAACTAATCCAAAGCTGAGTGTACTCTGAACTTGTCCAATCCGCCTGGAGGCGGCAGCATCCACTGCTACTGATGTCGGATGGCCTGGCCCTGAGTCACGACTAGTTGGCATTTCCTAGCTGAGTGATCTTGGGCACATTATTTAAAGTCTATGCCTCGGTTTTCCCACCCACAAAATGAGCTATGACAGTCCCTGCCTCATAGGTACATAGTGAGATTTCAAATAGTTAATACACATAAAGGTCTTACAGCAGGGCCCAGCAGGAGCTCAGGAACGTCAGCTATCACCATTATTAATACTGTCATCATTGTTATCCTTACGGCGACCTCAGCCCCTTGAGTCCACATGGATCGCTCTCTATGGACGATGTTAGCATGCATATTCTGTACAAATTGGCTGTCAGCACTTATTTCTATGGGTTTTCTCATTGCTTCCTTTCTACACAGGTGTCCTGGCTCCCTCCCTGCTCGCTGCAGACACACACCATCATGTAATGATTAACCCCGTCACATGCTTGGGTTTTCCTGTTTTGAGGTTTAGGAGATTTCCCCCCAGATTGGACATAAATTCAGTTGAAGACTAAAACGATGTGAGATGGAGCCGGATTTCTGTTTCACGAAGGCCACGTCTACATGGCACAGAGCCGTCAGCTGGGGGTGGGGGCCAACTGCTCCCTGGTGGGGCCTGTGCCAGCACAGCTAAGGCACTCGCTTCTCCAAGCCCCTGCTGCCTCCTGGCCCTTACCTGGGGGAGATGGGCCCACACAGGGCGACACAGCAATTTGTGAAGATATTTCCATAGCTGTAGGGGTTGTAATTTTCTTTACCTCTTTTATTTGACCAAGATCCTTTAATCTGAAAGAAAAAAAATGAGTCAATAACGTACACTATCGTTGATACCAATGCTGTCCTGTGGGCCAGCTGGACCACGAGAAGCCAGTGAAGAATGCAAACAATCCTTCCTCATTCATTCACCAAAGGAAACCGAGGTACTTTTCTCAAGGAAAATAGGCATTTACTTCAAACTTGGAAATATCCCAAATCAGTGGGTTTGATTAGGGAAAAGAGTAAGACTCTCTGGAGAGGATAATCTTTTATTTGTACCACAAGGTACAACAAGGCCATCTCAATAAGCCAGAGGAGATTTTTTTCATATCACATTCAGGGCCCTAAACAGTCATTAAGCAAATGGGAGCTCAAAAAAGTGAATGTGGCTCCCTAATTGCCAGTTTACAGGCTGTAAGAATGCAGCCTCGTAGTGTTGCCAAAATAGCCTGTCTTTTTTCCCTTTTATTAAGTCATATAGACATAGATCATGGAAACATTTATGCATTTGTGGGTTTTGCTGATTCTGCTATTCATGTCACCAAAAACAAATAACTGTTTTAACATCCTCTATGACATGCGTCTTATCACTTATTTCTTCAAGCTTTTGTTTCAGGTAACTGACCTATACTGAGACATTTAATTCATGTATGGATACAGACTTATGTCAAAATCTAAGTGTTAAGAGCAAAGAAATCGCTTCCAATATTATATTTCCTATTTTTATATCCCTTCTCCATCTGCATTGAATATAGGTGATATATTATATAATCCTGGATAATACGTTGAATTTGGGGCTGGGCAATTTCCTCCAAAAACTAAACAGAGACATTAAATATGAGAGGTCGAGTTAAATGCTCACTCCGAGATGTCAGCCTGCCTTGGTCTTTATTAGGGGAAGTATGACCATTGCTCACAAAAACTATTTGGCCTGGGTGGTGCCTGTGGCTCAAAGGAGTAGGCACCAGCCCCATATGTCGGAGGTGGTAGGTTCAATCCCAGCCCTGGCCAAAAATTGCAAAAAAAAAAAAAAAAAAAAAAAACCTATTTGGCCAGTCCTGGCATTGAACTGACAGACCTGCTCAGGAAAGAAGGGAAACCAGCAGAGCAGCAGAGACTCCCGGCTGAAAAACCTGTGGGAGGCCTGTGGAAATGCCTCCACGGCAGCTCTGTGTGCCTAAGGCTCCCCTCTGAACGGGCAGGCAGGAGGAGCCCCCACACACCCTCATCCTTTTTCTCCCCCACTGCCAAATAGCAGACAGCATAGGCCCTGCTTCATCGGGAACTTACATCTTCATTCGTTGTCTGGTTGGAGCTGATCAAGTAGGTGTGGAAACCTGAGAGGCCAACGATGGACCAGACGGAGAAGAAGCACACCACGGCCTCCAGCACGGTGACACAAGTCAAGGGCAAACTGGGCGGGAAGGACCTCAGTCTCCTGGCCTCTCTCTAGCCCAGCGAGGCTTCCCACTCTCTCATCGACATCCTCTCCAGCAGGGGGAGCTTCTCCAGGGCAGGGAGAAGGTGTCGCATTTCCTGTCCCCCCAGGAGCAGCACCTGTGCCTATAATGATGGGGTGGGGGTGGGGCTCCCTGAACATCACCTGTCCCCCTCCCACAGTGGAGACTGCCTCAGGGTCAGGAGTGTTTTTACTTAGGGGACCCTTCCCCAGCCCTTCAGCCAACCCCTGCCAGGTCAGGCCTTTCAGATGCCCTACTTGTTCCCCCAAATCCCCCACCCAGGAGAGCACAGCCAGGGTGGCAGCCCACATGGGGTCACGTCAGTCTCTGGTTTGAAAGCCACAGTACATGGATCCGGGAGTGATGAGGTGACCAGGGGAAGACACTGGGAAGACTGGGAGTGTGAGAGTCTGGGTAGGCTGGACAGGAAGGACAAGGGACAGAATAATCAAAGAGGAGGTGACACACAGAATGGAAGCAAGAAACAGTCGTGGGTAAGAAAGAATAAGAAACAGAACTGAGAGGATTATTCATCAATCTCAGAGATACTTATGTGGCACCTGCAGTTTACAGTCCAGGTAGAATGATGGGGAAGTAAAAATACACCAACACTCATGCTGTGAACATATAAAACTCAGCATCCCCACTCTACAAGATACCCATGTAACAAACTCCACTTGTGCCCCCTAAATCTATCGAATTAAAAAAGAAGTCTTGGGTTGTGATGCTCTTTAAATGTCTTGTGTGAGTTATTTGAATCTTCTCTATTGTCAGTGATTATTTTTGTCTGCTTGATCTATCATTAACAACAAGGAGTATGTTAAACTAAAAATACGTGATATGAAAGTGGGGAAGAACTCAGCATTGAGTAAGTGGCTCCTGCTGGTTTACTGGGCACTGCAGTTTCTGCAATGCCACCTACACTCCCACTGCCATCAGGAGGTGGTGTGACCAGTGGATGTGGAATTATACAAGTTTATAGCAATAACAAAAAAATGCAGCTTTCTATATTACTATCTCATGTGCTTTAGATAGATGTTCTAATGGCAGAATTCAGTGCCACTGTTAGCTGGCAGCTGTGTCCCAGTGACATGAACCCAAGGCAGGATTCTAGGGTCTAGCCGACACCCGCCACAGTAGGTCTTACGGAATCACCGTAATTCATAACAATAGCTGCATTGCTGGCAATGTGTCAGGTACTGTTTCAGAGGCTTCGGGGGGCTCACTCAATGCTCAGAGAAACCCAGGTAGAAGTGTGACTCCCAGGTAACAGGGAAACTGAGGCAGAAAGCGGTAAAATAATTTGCTTGGAAAACAGCAGAACCAGGAGTTGAATGCTGGAAGGCTGCTCCGCCAGAATGACAGAAGAGCCTTGGGCAGGTCCCTGTCCGAATCCTTACTTAGGGGCAGGTGGCCCTCGCCTGACCCCAACCTCTGCCAGGTAGAGGGGGGATGGGATGCTCCTCATCAGGGATGCATGACCCTGCAGCAGCTGAAGTGGCCCACTGCCCTTCAGATCAACGCACACTGAGAGAAAACTATTCTGCCATGGCTTGGAGCTGTGCTCAGTAGTTAGGGCGCCAGCCACATATATCAGGGCTGGCAGGTTCAAACTTGGCCCAGGCCTGCTGAACAACAATGAAAACAACAACAACAAACAAAAAGCCGGATGTTGTGCCAGGCACCCAGAGTCCCAGCAACTTGGGAGGCTGAGGCAAGAGCATCACTTAAGCACCGGAGTTTGAAGTTGCTATGAGCTGTGACGCCGTGGTACCGAGGGCAACATAATGAGACCCTATCTCAAAAACAAACAAACAAACAAAACTATCCCAACACACATTTCCTCACTGACCCAATGGCTAGATGATGAAAATACGTAAGCCACAGAGAGGTCAAGAAATAGAAATTTCTCTCAAATGTATTAAAATTCATTTACTGATTTTTTTAGAAAAGAAAAATGAGAGGAAACAATCCAACTCTATGGGAGTCAGTTACTAGGCAGGTGGACTCTGGTTTACTGTGTTGTTGGCGGGTTTCCAATGACGGCAGTGATGGCTGCAGGCCTCTGTTTGCCCCCCACCAGCTTCCACTGAGACAGGGAGCCCCCTTTGTGGTAGAGGGGGTTCAAATTCCCTGTAGCCCCTAGCCAAGAGGTTGCACACCAAGGTACTCTCTGTCTGAGGACTAGGAAAGGGCTTTGAAAAGTGCTTCTCTGCACACGCCCCTCCTGAGAGTTTCTGCTTAATCCCCAGTGCTGTTCTGGCCCTTTCTATGCACCTAGACTCCCTGGGGGCAGGACCTGCTCCCTGCCCTAAGGGGTGGGCTCTGTTTGCACCAGAAGATAAGCAAGGGGTGAAGGCCTTGCAGGACATGGAAATACTGCCCAGTAGAATGGGTAGGACATTTCAGTATTCAGAGAATCACAAAAGATGAGAGATCATAGAACCGTGTCTCAAGGGTCTTGAACCTTTTTGAGTTCCCACCTTTTACTCAGAAAAAAATGCACATGTACACAATTTTTAAAAATAATTTCAGGAGTTTTTAAAACTCCCCCAAAGTCCTTCCATGGATATGCCCTGATTTATTCTAATCCCTTCATTTTACAGTTACAAAACCAAGCCACTTATGAGAGCTCAGGCAGCAGTACATGTCAGAACAGAACCGGAGCCTGGCCTCTGGACTAGGACCTTTCTCAAAGCCTCAAGCTACGGAGGTGTCACATGATACTTCATGGACCTTTATGGGCTTTATGTACTTTCATGTTCATGGTGGCAAGGCTGAGATTGCCTGTGACCTTGGACCTTGTCTTTAGCCTATGGCCTCAGAGCCACCCATAGTGAAGAACTGCTCTCTGTCAATCTTCTCCCCACATTCTAGGAACCAGGCTGGTGATGAAAATATTTTGTGTGAAGTGCCAAATAATGTTTGAGAACTGCTGGAATAGAATCGTAAGTGGCGTTGGGACATTCTACTAAACACAAATGTTTGGAAAAAATGAAGTTAGAACTGCCGCCCTACTTGGTCCTTCTAATCAAACTCACACCAGATACACCAATTTACATGGTAAGTTACTACGTCAAACATAAGGAATAAGATTTAAAGGTATTAGAGGAAAATCAAGGCCTTATTTATACAACTTTGGAGTGAGTGTATAAGGCACTAACCCAGAAGCCACGTAGTATAAGACTTTTACATTGTATTTGCTAGTAAGTTAAATATTTATATATAAAAAAGCAAAATTAAAAGGTAATGGCAGATGGGAAGACAGATATTGGCAAAGGATATTTAAAAGATTATTATTGTAGAGAATAAGTAAAGAACTCCTATATGTTCATGGAAAAAGAGCAAACAGCCCAACTGAATAAAGGGTATGAATTGGCACGTTGTGATAAGAAAAGAAAAGAAGAAAGGCCAACAAACGTGAACAGATATGCAACCAGATTATTAGCCAGAATTTCTACCTATCAAATTGGCAAAAATACGTGTGCCTGTAAATGCATGACATCTGATTCTGCTTCAGGTTCTCAGACTGATAATACCCAGGTTGCATAGGTGGGGGGGACCAGGAGTCTAAGTTAGTGCATAGGTAGGGGGGACCAGGAGTCTAAGTTAGTGCATAGGTGGGGGGACCAGGAGTCTAAGTTAGTGCATAGGTGGGGGGACCCAGGAGTCTAAGTTAGTACAATCTCTTCAGAAAACCACTTGACACATCTATTAATATTAGGTTAATACTTAGGTCATTAAGTATGAAATGTCTTATTTCCTTAACTAAGTTGATATCTGGGACATTTTACTTTGAGCCTGCTTGTTTTATTTTGATTGTGAAGGTACATCCTCATTCTTTCAAATGCATATTTTGGTTTGTGATTATCTTCCAAAAAAATTTTTAGAGCGATTTTTGTGAAACCGTGGATAAGTCAAAAAATTGTATTATTTTTGAATGAGTTCTATTATGGAACCAGTGCAACACAGACAGCTTGAAATATCAACGGAGTGTTTGGGAAGCATGTGGCTAATGAACGCACAGCATGGATGGTTGGAGAAGTTCCGTTATGGGGATTTGAATCTTGAAAATGAGTCGCATGGATGACCTGAGACCAAGGTGGATAATGATGAACTCAAAGCTGTAGTGGAAGCAAATCCATCTTATTCTATGTGTGAATTAGCAGCAAGGTTTGATGTTACTGTTCCAACAATATTGAATCATTTAAAACAAATTGGCAAGGCCAGGAAGCTGAATAGATGGGTTCTGCGAAGAATTAAATAAGTGTCAGGAGAGAAACCATCTCAAAGCTTACCTTTCTTTGCTGTCACACATAAAGGCAAATCATTTCTATGCCGTATCGTTATACATGTTGAGAAATGGATTCTTTCTGACAATCACAAGTGTTCGGCACAATGGTGGACCAAGATGAAGTGCTGAAACACAGTCCAAAACCAAATATTCATCCAAATAAGCTACTGGGGTCTGTCTGGTGGTCCAGCGCTGGTACTAGCCACCACAGCTTCATGAAACCTGGTCAGTACATTACAGTGGATGTCTACTGCACCCAACTGGAGGAAGTGACCATGCTTGCAATTAAGCAGCTGAGTGGTCGGTAGAGACAGGCCAATCCTCATGCAGGACAACACTTGACCACTTGTTGTACGAATGCTGCTCGTGCAAGCTGGACTTGGAAACGCTTTGTCAGCCCTATGTTCACCAGAACTTGCACCAACTGACTCCCACTTCTTCCAGGCATGGATCACTTCTTGCAAGGAGAAATATTCGATTCCCAACAAGCCATGGAAAACACCTTTCGTGATTTGATCTCCACTCACTCTCCAGGCTTCTTTGGTGCTGATGTACACAAGCTACCATGAAGACAGCAAAGCTATGTTGATAGTTTAAGTGCATGTTTTGATGGGTTGTACTTATTCTTGCTTAAGATATAATGAATGAAACTTTTGATTTGAAATCAGACATTTCACATTTAATGACCTAATATTTTAAAAATGCGTAACTTTCAACTCAGATTCACATCTAGTTGTTAGTCCTACAGAAACACTAACGTTTGTGCACATACAAGAAAATTCACCAGTTTCTTTTTGAGCAGTAAAAAAAATAATAAATCTAAATGTCCATCAATCGAATAAACTATGGTTCATCTACACTCTAGAATTCTATAAAGTAGTCTAAAGAGAATGAGGTAGATCTATACATTGTATGTTGTCACAAAAAATATCTCTAGGAAATATTAAAAAATCAAATTACAGGACAATGTAAAGAGAAGGGTCCTTTTTAGGTACAGCCATTTCAGACTATATATTAGCACATGGGTGTGGACACACGTGGATTGATCACGCTCTGGAGAACACGTGGAACTGACCAGGATTCCTACAGAACAACGGAGGAAGGTTCAAGAGCAACACTTCCCTTTTTCCCACTCTTTTTTTTTTTTTTTTTTTGAGACAGGGACTCACTCTGTCACCCAGGCTGAAGCATCATAGCCCCACCCTAGCTCACAGCAACCTTAAACTCCTGGGCTCAAGTAATTCCCTGGCCTCAACTTCCCAAGTATCTAGGTCTACAGGTGCCCACCACTTCACTGGCTAATTTTTGTAGAGACAGGGTCTTGCTCTTGCTCAGGTTGGTCTCAAGCTTCTGGACTCAAGTGATCCTCCCAACTCAGCCTCCCAAAATGCTAGGTTTATAGATGTGGCTCCCTTTTCACTTCTTACTGTTTCTAACTATTTGGAACTCATTACCATGAGAATGTGTTCTTGTATTACTTGGGTGATTTTAAAAACCAAACAACCTCCTCCCTGCTTGGTGATCTTGAGATACAGTCTGGTGTTTATCCTTCATGCCACTCCCCCACCAGATTGGTTGGGGGCAGGAGAAAGTGTCTCCGTCCCCCTCGGTGAAGACAGTGTCTGGTGATGTGGGCCTTTGGCTCCTGTCTTGGGAACACTCTTGAGCAGGCACTGTAGACGTCACTCAATGTCTCAGACAGGTGCAGCTGTGAGCAGCACTAAGGACACCCGTCCTACTTACTTCTGGGGTCCTTCCAAGAGTCAACAGATAGAGAGGACAGATTGTCAAAGGCCTGACTTTGTTATCTTCCCATGGTGGTATCCTTTCTGTGGGCACTTGGGGCAACTCCAAGCTTTCTAACAAATTCCATTAAAACATATGAAGCCTATTAGGCCACTGTGATGTTCAAGTAAGGGTCACAGTGGATACAAATTGGGGATATTTCTGTCATAGTCTCCACCAATGCAGAATCAATCACTGTTTGATTTATCAGCCACGGAAAACCCTTCTCTTTTTGGGAGAGCTGAACAATGAGACATGATTGAAGTGAATGTAACCCCTGTAATCGGATGCTGATGCTGATGCTACGTTACATCACAATGACTGATGATTTGCGGGTTCCCCGCTTGGAGTCTTCCTGCAGGCCCAGGCCCTGTGGCTTCCCCAGCATGTGTTCTCGAGGGTTTCCCCTCTGAGAACCTGAGATGTGTTTGAGGAGGGACAGCTGTGTGGCTTCCTGCGTGGTAACGTTTTCTAGAAGGTTGCAACATTCTCATTGCCAAGCACACGACTCTGTTTCCCCCTGCCCTTGTGCGGGCAGGTAACTTCGGAGAGAACTCTAAAGTTACTCCAGGCTGACGGGGAGACTCACGTGTGTGTTACCTTTTAGGTAAACACATCTCAGACAGCTCATGATTCCTCTCCCCTGCCTGTATGGCTTTTTCTTCAGGGCCCCCTCAGCGGCCCCCTCTTCCCCTTCCCCTACCCTCCCCAGCCTCTGATCCCACTGCCCTGTGAGCCCCTCTGAGCTGTCCCTTTGTCACGATCCCCCCCTTAGGGGCCTTTCATCTGCACATATCCTCTTCCTCACTATTCACTCTGCTGTGTTTTCTGATGCAAGATAAGTAACAACGAAGCCACAAAGCCCAGCTACAATGATGTCTTTCACCTGCCAGCATCTGGGGACAAAGGGACCCCATCTCCTTCACCCCATCAGGTTGTAGCCATCACAGCCACCTCCCATTTCCTGGTCTCTAAGTGCACCCACGTGCTCACATGACCAAGGGCAGGTGGATGGCTAGGAGCCCTGCCGCTTCCTGACACCCAGCTTCATGTGGAGTGAGCGGGCAGGATGCTGGGCCTGGCACTACCGATGCCCACTGTCCCCTGACGCTCCCTGACACCTACCTCTGAGCCGTGAGCAGGCTATGGGTGCTGCCCCGGAGCTCTCGCCCATCTGCTGGAGCCCTGCAGGGCGGGTACAGCCTGTCCGGATCTCCCTGCAGGATGCCAGCTTCCTTCTGTCCCTCCCCCCAGGCCGTCTGTGTACTTCTCACCCACTGAGACTCATTCTGCTCAAGCAAGGACAGTGACAGCACAGATCTCTGCACCCACAGAAGTTTGCAAAGAAGAGTTGGTGCCTCTGTGCTGCTGTCTCACCTCCGGCCCTCCTGCTCCCCCACTTGACCCTTTGGACTGAATGTGCCTCAAAAACCTGGGTGGGTCATTGCAGACCTGGCCTCCTCAGCAGGTTTAGCTCATGGTGGGTGTGTTCAGTAAAGTGATTTTGCAGAAAAGGATTGCCAAGTGGATTTTCTTTGTTTGAACCTGCCAGGCTGTGTGGACACAGGCCAAGTCTCGTCCTTTCTGCAGAAGACTCTCCGTTGGTCTCCCTGGGGAAGGTAGGGTGGGGACTCTTCAGAGTCCATAGTACAGGGCAGCTAACCCACTGCCCACTGGTCCCCAGAGGCCTCTCCCTACTGCCTCTGCTGCTCTGATCCAAAGATAGAGGCAGTGAGCAGGAAGGGGGAGGGAGGACTGGTCATGGACTCTGAGTCAGAGTGCTCCCTCCAAGCCTGTATCCAGGTGGCTGAGCACCCTACCCTGTCCCCTCCCCACCTGCAGGCTGAGGGTGCAGACTTGAAAGGGGTCGGCTGAGCATTGAAAGGAGCCAAACTCTGCTTGCAGCCACTCACGTCGATCCATCTGTCCATTGTCCCCACCCCGCTGTCTCCTTCTCTGCCCTGCCCCTCCCTACTAGCTGGCCACGCTCCAGACTCCCAAGCTTGGGCTTACTTATAGTAGCAACTGGTCAATTCCTTTCTCCTAAAATCCTGCTGGGCTTTATGTGGGCCTGATGAAGCACTTTTAGTTTATCAGCATTTTCATCATTTAAATTGATATTTCTGCTAAAGTGTCTTGGTTGGCTGTTGATCGGCCATTTTAGTTTCTAATCCATCTCACTTCAC
The DNA here is from genome assembly GCF_000181295.1 of Otolemur garnettii. Taxonomy (NCBI): domain Eukaryota; kingdom Metazoa; phylum Chordata; class Mammalia; order Primates; family Galagidae; genus Otolemur; species Otolemur garnettii. The sequence goes on from NW_003852451.1 coordinate 9,246,135, forward strand.
CGACATCACTTTTAGTTGGATATTTCGCAGAGTAAATCTTCTGTAAGAACCTATGCCTGTGCCCTTATTATTAAAATATTTTTAAAGCATGGTCAGTTTAGACACGAGGCCGCCAGATACAGTAAAATCTCCATGGTTGGCCACCTCCTTACATTGACCACCTTCTCAAATTGGCCTAATTCTCACAGACTGGGCACGGACCACATGCACATTCCGGTATAGTAGGGCTAGTTCCTTATATTGATCACTTCTGTGTGGTGACCCATTTGTTACAGTCCCCTGGGTGGTCAACTTACAGGGGTTCTACTGTGTTTGAAAATACAAGTTATTGTCTTGCCTGAGAACACATTGCAGAGGTCACCTCAAAGGTCACACTAGACTCCAGTCCTGCATCAGGCAATCCAGCCGGGAAATCTCCTTGAGCTCTAAGGACTTAGGCTTCATACATTCTTGCTCTAGACAGACTGCAGGTCTAGAGAGCAGGAGCTGTGGGCAGCTCTGCTGTTAGCCATGACTGTGTCACAGACCACACCTGGCCATCATAAATTGACCACCTCAACAGACTCCCAAACTCTCAGGGTCTCATCAGTGGCAGAGAACTAGAGGGCTAGAGTTCTGCACTTCTCTCATTCAAGGCTTGCCTGCCGCACTGGCAAGCAGGACCACCCTCCTTTGGGGGACCCCTGTCTCTGGGACACTGCTGCTTCCCCAGTCCAGGCCATTTCTGGGCAGCCCCAGTGCTCAGCACACTCTTCCTCAGTGAGCTGAAGGCTGTGCCAGCTATTCCCACGCCACCTCTAGAGCCACATAGGTGTCAAGGGTAAAGGTGGGCACCCCAAACACTCCACCAGCATGGCAATGGGACTCCGTCTTGCTTAGCTCTTGGCCCACTAAAAACTGGACTGGAACTAATGTTTTTCAAAAACCCATGATAACCCAAGAGAACCTAAAGCATCCTTCTTCCAAAATACAAACTTATGATAAATCACCACAGTGCAGCACTTCTTACCAGACCCGCTGAAGGAGGCATTCTTCTCCACAGCACACTATAGGGACAGAGAGCTCTCAGCAATCACACCATCATGGGGGGAGGGGCATTAGGGGCACCATAAGAAATTTATATGCACTTTGTAATTTAACAACCCAGCACCTTACTTTTGAGCATGCGTATGTCTGATGTTCCTGAAATTGGCCACTGCTTCAGAAAAGGATTGAGAAGATGGGAGCTGGGGCACAACCCAGACTGCCCCCTCTTCTCCCTACCAGGGCAGTTCTGCTGTCCTATTCTTCTTGCCCTCACTTCTCTCCAGAAGAGAAGAGCGTCTTCAGAGCCAGAGCATCTTTTATGTTGCCTTCAGCTTTAGGTCACCCTTTTCCAGGTAGTGGCCCAGCATGACAGCAACGGAGGCCCTGCTGAGCCAAGGAAACCAAACAGTGAGAGCGAAGCTATGACCATGGGCTCCCTGGAAGCTGTGAAGGCCTCCAGGGACATTCTAGTCACATTCTCCACCTGCACTCTGGGAGGAGATATATAATATCTACATCCAGATCAGTCTCTATAAATACAGATGCACACACATATAACATATGTACACATACACGTGTGCATGTGAGAGGTTAAAATATGTACACATATGCGTGCATGTGAGGGATTTAAAGATACACACACACACACACACACACAGAGCCTTATAGATGACCTGGAGTCTACTAGGTAGAAAACTCTACCCTCTTTTTCTTTTTCTGCCCTTTCTGCCCTATTTGAGGAGATAAAATTTGATGGATTAAAAATTGCATACATATACACATCTATAAGGATAGATCAATATGTGCATATATATTTTAATCCATCAATTTTTATCCTCTAGATCAGTGGTTCTCAACCTTCCTAGTGCTATGATGTATTTTCATTGTTACAAAGGGGTCGTGACCAACAGGTTGAGAACTGCTGCTCTAGATTAACTAAAAGGTAGACTTGGAGGTGGCCTGGGCTGCTAGTCACCTTCCTGGACAAGTGTAGACAGGAATGCTCTCCAATCCACCCGCACGTGAGGTCCTCCCATCTGAAGGCCTGGAGTGGGCAGAATGGTGGCCTCCCTGAAGATGTCCACAGCCCCATTTCCCAGCTCCTGTGAATACGTTACCTTATATGACACAGAGAACTTGCCAGGCTGATGAAGGTTATGGACCATGAGATGGGGAGATTATCCTGAATTGTCAGGGTGGGGCCAATCTTTAAAATCAAAGAAGCTTCTTGGTCGTGGTTAGAGAAATGGGGTGGGAGAAGAGGCAGGAGAGATGAGAATCAGAGCATGAGAGGGCCTTGGCCCCTGTTTTGGCTGCTCTGAGGATGAAGGGAGCCCGCGACAGAGACTTTCTAGAGGCCACCAGAAGCTGAGCACTGCCCCTGCCCATAGGCAGCAAGCAAGTTGGGACCTCAGTCCTACACTCCTTGAAGAGTCAACAACCTTGAGCCTGGAAGGGGACTGTCCCCCAGAACCTCAGGTGCAAGCTCAGGCCAACCAGTCTACCAGCCTTGATTTCAGGCCATGGGGCTGGAGCAGAGGAAGCATGGAGCCCGCTGGGCCTCCACCCACAGGACTGTGTGGGTCCAGTACTTTACTGGCCAAGCCCTGGCTCCTTGTTGGCAGCAGGAAGCTGATGCTGTGAGAGGCCCTGGCCTGAGGTTCAGAGTCCAGCAGGTGTCCGGCTAAAGAGCCTTCCATGTGATTAGAGCAGGTCATGGCCACCAAGCTCCCATGAGGGTATCCTGCACCCCCAGGCCAGGGCCAGGAAGGGCAATGCCTGGCAGTGGGCAGGTGACAACTCTGTTTGAAAGACAGTGGCTGAGATTTTTTAAACTCTTTACCTGAGAATGATTTTAGGGGGAAAATAATATTTGCTTTGCACTGAGTAAATCAGAGCATCTCTCCTCTTTCCTTCCCTTCCTGCCGCTGGTTCTCTGTAGTCAGCAGTCACTCTCCCCAGCGCACCCTGCTCTGTTCCCTCCTGGGGAGGTGCTCTCCATTCTGCAGACTCTAAGCACAGCCAAACTATGACCATGAGCACACATGTGTGTTTCTGGCAGAGTCCACCATCACATACACTGTCACACGAAGTAGTGTCTTTGAAATCCATGCCAGGAAGCTGTGTTTGGAGTTGAGTTTCCCATAACCAACCTGGTCAGCTCATTGCTGGCAAGTAAAGACTAGCTGACTATTGCAGTTCAACAATCTGAGACATAAAGGGTTTAAAAATGGGGCTCAGAATTAATTGAAGTGGATTGGGCATTAGAAGACAATCACCCTGGCTCGGCACCTGTGGCTCAAGCGGCTAAGGCGCCAGCCACGTACACCTAAGGTGGCGGGTTCGAATCCCCAGCCCGGGCCGCCAAACAACAATGATGGCTGCAACCAAAAAATGGC
>NW_003852451.1:9250725-9273757 GCF_000181295.1 Otolemur garnettii
AAAAAAAAAAAAAAAATGTGTCTGACCCCAGAAATAACACGGGTTGTCTGTACTTGACAAAGGAATGCCAACTGCAACCCCACACAGAATCTATGCAGAGGGCTCTGAAGACTCACCTGAGGACAGCATACCAGGAGGTCAAAGTGCACAGGGACATCCGTACGCGTTCTGTACGGACCAGCTGCCCGTCAAAACGACACCAGCTGGAGCTCACAGCCCTGCTTCTCCCCAAGCCAACCTAACTGAAGGCAGATCCATGCTGGTTTCTGGGGTGGGCGGGAAAACACACGTGGCTCCCTCGCTAAAGAGCACCTTAACCTAGATGAAGCTGAGTCACTCAAGATTCAAGTACTCGGATGCTACTACGCAGGCGAGTGAAAATGGGGGCGTTCTCTGGATGCTTTACAGAATGAAAAAGAACAAGGTTTATGAGAATAGAAGCCGAGGCAGCGGATGACGGGGTGAGCACTGTGGGGCCACAGAAAGGATATCTTGCAGGACTGTCCTTAAGGGCGTTTAGGAATCCTGTTTGCTGTGAACCTGTGGGGATGAAATCAAAATTTAGTATTCAGGCACTCACCCCTGGATATAAACAGCCTTCATGCTGAAAGCTCTGTCATCTACATAAAAATAATAGATGCCTAAAGATCAATTCAATAATTACATTTTGGAAGTGCTACGACACTCAGTTTACTGATGGAGACTGAGATTTCACTCAAGACTTTGACTAAGAAAATGGCAGACTCATAATTAGGCGCAACATCTGCAGACATTTTTTCAATAAAAGCAGATGGATGTCTGCATACTTTCCCATAAATTACAGTCCTGATTACTCCTTTGTTTTCCTTATTTTAATAAGAAAACAGAAACCGTATGCTATTTTTGTCTCTTCTGTTTTCTCAAAATTTGTTAACTTCTGACCCTGGAAGTTCTTAAACTAGGCTACACATAAAGACTTCTTTCTCTGTGCCCAGAGTAAGTGAAGTCAAAGCTGAAGTTTACTACTGCTTTCATTTGGGTTTAAGACATTTTAATAGGAGCTGTCTGTTCCAGAAAGCATTTCTTTGGGGGCTTGAGTAAAGAAGCATCTGATCTCAACCGGCTAAGGCGCCAGCCACGTACACCTAAGGTGGCGGGTTCGAATCCCCAGCCCGGGCCGCCAAACAACAATGATGGCTGCAACCAAAAAATAGCCGGGCGTTGTGGCGGGCGCCTGTGGTCCCAGCTACTTGGGAGGCGGAGGCAGGAGACTCGCTTGAGCCCAGGAGTTGGAGGTTGCTATGAGCTGTAATGCCACGGCACTCTACCCAGGGGGACAGCTTGAGGCTCTGTCTCAAAAAAAAAAAAAAAAGAAGCATCTGACAAAAAGCGTAGGCATCACACTTGTAAAAATATAAAGCCTAGACAGAGGAGGTCTCCAAGTTCCCCCTGTGGGGTACCAATGCTGGGTTCCTCTGTGCTTCAAGGGACATAATCCAGCCCGCATGTGGCAATGGAATGAGTACAGAGGACTGTTTTGACAGCTGATGCTTTGGCATCCCCGTGGTGTCCCTTAGTGCTGGCTTGGCTGCACCATGGCAGTTACGTGCAGGGTGTGACTGGCTTCCGTGTCCCCATGTGTCCCACCATGGGAAGGTGAAGAGTGGGTTGGCTCCCTATTCTTCCTGTGCCTACTGCCCTGGGGCTGTGAGGTGGGACAGGACGCAATGGGCGGGAAGTGGTGTGGAGAGGAAACACAGGGAGAGCTAATGAAGACAGCCGGGGGCTTAGGGCTCCCTCTGCCGCCTCTGCCCACCAGCGGGACACAGCAAGGACACACACTGCAGTTCACAGCGAGCACGGCCCTGAGGCAAGAGGAGGGGCCAAAAGGAATTATTCTTTCTCCTCTGAACCCCAGTTGTGTGGCTTGCCTGGCTCCCCCTCTTCTGTAAGGAAATCTAGACTTCACCCTCCCAGGAATCTTGGGGACCACAGAGTGCTCCCTGCAACCCCTCCCTGAGTTCATGACCTGGCAGAGAGGCCCTAGGTGACAGCTCTCTGCCTTTGGCTCACGCTAGTCTTGGTGGGAAAATGGCAGCCACAGAAACCCGGAAACCCTGTGGCCTTCCCCATCAAGATCAAGTCAGGTGGGGGTTCATGGAATTGTGGGGCGCAAGGAGTGCACAACAGGGGGAAAGAAAAGCTTCATTCACTTTTGCCAAAAATGCTCGGATAGGCTTGGCGCCTGTGGCTCAAGTGGCTAAGGTGCCAGCCACATATACCTAAGGTGGCAGGTTAGAATCCAGCCCGGCTCGCCAAACAACAATGACAGCTGCAACCAAAAAATAGCCAGGCATTTGTGATGGGCGCCTGTGGTCCCAGCTACTTGGGAGGCAGAGGTAAGAGACTCGCTTGAGCCCAGGAGTTGGAGGTTGCTATGAACTGTGATGCCACGGCACTCTACCCAGGGGAATAGCTTGAGGCTCTGTCTCAAAAAAAAAAAAAATGCTTGGATAACTGGCAGTCAGGTAAATTCTTAATCCTTTTTTTGGTAGAAGCTTGGATTAACAACATGTAAACTGCAGTAAACTCCAGTGTGCTGGGGCCAGGGTGAGTGAAACTTTAGCAAAGGTGAGTCTTGTGGATTGTACCCTAACTCTAGTGGCAGGTGGCAGACTTCACCGTGTGGGTGAGGTGTTAGTATGAGTGTGAGTGTGTGAGTGTGAGCGTGTGTGTGACTCTGTGAGTGGGGAGCACACACGTGTGTCCCCTGGGTCTGTGGACCCCACTGAGCAGTGAAAACTGGCCCCTGCTGTCCACATGCAGGGGCCAGGCTATCAGTGGACATTCGTCAGTGGGATGTTGGTATGGAAATGTTTTGAAGTTGTAAGGGTGAACTTATTTTTCCTCTAGTTGTGTCCATAATTAACTCTTTGACAATAACACAAAGCTAGGTGATCTCTCTGCTTCTTCCATTTATTAATGCAGAGATAGGACCCTGCCCACATTTTTGTCCTCCTGGGACTCTGAAAATGAAGGGGAGGTTGTCCCCATAGAGCCACCACCTGCATCACCCCCAGCTAGGGTAGAGAAAGGCCCTAATGGGTCACTGTCATCTTCTTGTAAGCCCACCTAGTTATGGCTCTCAAACATATTCAGGGTGGCTATAAAGTTCGTGTGCAATTTTAAATTTTAAGTTGCACACGAACTTTATGGCCACCCTGAATTATAAATTTGTGCCACACTGGGATGAAAGATTACAGTCAGAAAGAATGGGAACTGGGATTTATTATAAAATACCTATGAACATTTGGGACAGTTCATTTACTTTCAAATTTGATTAGTATTCAAAAGGGACTCATGTGAAACATACCACCCACTTCTCCCAGCCTTTCTGTGAGCCCCACGGAAAGAGAAGGGGAGGAGAATGTGGGCCCAGGGCCTGAGCACAGCGCTGCACTCTCAGCACTGTCGCGTGGGAAGAGAGAGGCTGGTGCTCAGCTACTGCCGGGAACTCTCCAGCAAGAGGCCACGCACTTGCTAATGGGCGGTTATACTCAGGAACGTGGACGAGAGGCAAAGCTGGCCTTTAATGCACTAATGGCACCGTAAGGGAAGTTTAAAGGCTTAAATTTATAGTTCAAAGCAAATTAACCTCCTTCTCTTCACTCCTCATTGTAGGGAAGTGAATGATCAGGAGACAAAAGAAATTCAGAGGGTGACCTTGGGAACGGAGAGTGAAAAAAATGCCATTTGCTTAGGCAAATATATATTAAAATCATTTACATCCCAATCTAGTTTTAAGTAAAGTTGCTTCCTATATGTCAGGGACCATTTACACATGTTCTAGCAGATAATTGAACATCTTGTCATATGTAAGTTTTTCATATACAGGCAGTCCCCAAGTTACGAACCAGATAGCTTCTGTAGGTTTATTTTTAAGTTGAATTTATGTAAATTGGAAAAGCTGCATTTACCTATTACCTGTAATAGCCTCTGTTTGTAAGTGCGAATTGTAGATGTTTGTAACTCAGGAACTTACTGTAATAGCCTCTGTTTATAAGTCTGGATCTTTGTAACTCAGGGTCTGCCTGTACATAGATTTGTGTGCAATGAATCCCAGTCTCTGTCCCCAGACATTTGTTTTGGGGGGGAGGTGTCTGCTCCCATGTACAGAGGTATCATGTTAAGACAAAAACTCTATTGTTCTATGGCATCGCTGTGGCCTGCTGTCCTTGTGTAAAACGCGGGGATGCACCTTCCAAGGGACCCCTTATCAAGAGAGAAAGTGAAGTCACTGAGGTTGGAGGAGGGATGAGTAACAAGAGAAAAGTCCCACAGGGCAAAAATGTGACCCAAGAGTGTTGCAAGGGACAGGGATAGGTGGGGAAAGACGGAGGCAGGGAGGGAGTGGAGCAGATGACAGGGGCTGGCTGGAAGTGAGGAGGGGACAGGGAGAAAGAACGGGGAAGAGAGAGCCCGAAATGACCAAAATATTAAATCAAAATTAAATCAGAAAACCGAAGTCAGGCAAATGGTTACATACGGAATCTGGTTGCGCCAGCATACTTACGAAGAATGACGTGGGTGATAACGAATGCAAATATAAAGACTGTCAGAAAAGACAGAGATAAAATAAACATATAAAAAAATCTGTAGTTTCTTTTCCCCACACAGTTGCCTACCCAGGGACAGTGGTGATCAAACCGTTCTGAAATGAGAGGCAGAAAAAAAAAGTGGAAATCAGTTAATCAAATGTCTTTTTACGTGGGACCCCTCCCACCCCAAACTCTGAAAATATAACAAAACGGTATCATACTACGTATTTTGCAAATTAACCGCTCAGAGAAGTGCTTAACATCAAGACATTCCGAGAACACAATTATTCTTTCTACAAAACTTAGCTGTTTTAAAAAGACAAAGTGTATCCATTATTCTCAAATAGCAACTTAAAGAAATTTAGTTTAAGAGATCCCCCTCTTTTGTAAAAGAAACCTCCTGGCATTCACTGAACAACTTTCCCTTAAAATGGCACTGACACTGCCTGGCGGTGAGTGCTGGACGGGGCTGGGCTGGATGTGGTATTGGTGATTAGTCTTGTACAGTAAGTGGCCATAGAGAGAGGGCACAGGATCTGGGACAGGACAGAGGACAATCCTTTGTTCTCCCATCCCTCCCAGTTACAACTGTGTAACAGAAATTAATCACATGTACAAATACATATTATTCTATTTTACAGATGAGCCAACTGAGGTTTAGAGAGATGGGAGACAGCTTGCATGGGGCTGTACAGCTCTGAGGCAGTGGAACTAGAACTTGGGCCAGGTCATTCCACCTCCCACTGCACACGCTCCTCACGCACTTTCTAAAGTGACAGAGCCCTGGGTCTCAGCAACGCCATACTGCCGCATCACGGTACCCCAAGGGCAAACCCAAGGACTTTGCATGAAGTCTGTAATACATTCGTTATTTGCTCATCCCCTCTCAAGTAATGGCAAAGTGCTTCTCTTTCCCACTCAGCTGATCTTTGACTCAGAGTGGTCTTATAACCCCCCACTCACACCGGACTGTCCACATGCCCCTGGGAAGGACAATACTGGGCATATGACTTAGCTTTGTGCTCAGGCTCTTTGCCAAGCTTAACTTCTACCCAGTTTTCATATTCATCTACCTATATGTGCTTTAGGAACACACAGCGAGGGCTATGAGGGGGTGTGAGTATATAAACAGAAGATTACAGAGTCAGGCGAGGCTGTCAGATTCACGACTTTCCGGTCATGCATCATTGTAAGTCGCTCATCTCATGTTCTTACGTACAAGCTTATTTGTTGGAAAGGGCACAGGGACACCTGCACAGTGGTGGCAGAGGAATCGAATTGCAAGAGAATCACTGTGGTCTGCAAGTGGTATTACCAAGAAGCAACGAGTCTGAGCAGAGGACCTGGGAGACACCTCAGAGCTCACTGGCCTGGTGACAACCTGATGGCCTGTCACAAGCTGACACTAACGTGTGCGGCCAGCCACACAGGGCTGGGGAGAGGGATGAGCAGGTGCAGCACAGAGCACTTTTTAGGGCCATGGAAATACTCTGCGTGGCACTATAATGATAGACGTGTGTCAGGAGGGATTTGCCCATGGCCATAGAAGGTACCATGTCACCCATGGACTTTGGATGACTCTAAGTGTCCAGGCAGGCTCATCATTTGTACCAAACGCACCCCCTCTGGTGTGGGCGCTGACAGGGGAGTGAGGGGATGAATGGGAACTCTGTACCATCCTCTCAATTTTGCTATGAACCTAAAATGGCTCTAATAAATTCTTTAAATATTAAAAACAAACCTCATTTCCCCAATGCATTGATCTGCACAGTCTGTGCAATCAGGGGTCTACATGAAAAAGCACAAAGAGAGAAAAAACCTGAATCGGTTTTATTTTCCTGAGACTTCGAGGCTATCATTTTGAGAAACTGCTTTTCTTCTTCTATAGAAAAGAGACCGAGAGTGGGCAGGAAGGGTGAAAGCACGGGAGAGGCCGATGTCTTGGATTCTGACTGTTAAGCTGATCGCTAGACCCCGTGTGTGTGTGTGTGTGTGTGTGTGTGTGTGTGTGTGTGTTGGGTTGATCCTCATAAGTGAAGTGAAAATGGGCCTCTCAGCAGAGAAGGAGATGGGCTTGGAAGGAGGCGTTCCCCATGCGGGGCACAGAGGTCCTGCAGCCCCCTGCAGGCGGCTTCCACAGGGCAGGTGGCTTAGAAAGGCTAGTAACAGCTCAACCGCAATGCTGCGCCTTCCTGATGGAAGCAGAGGGACTGCAGAAGGAAAGGCCCAGGCGCCGTGGGGAGACCACTGCTCCCCAAGCTGGGGAGACTTCTCAGGGGTGCTGGGGATTCATGGCTCTTCAGCAGCCCCAAGCTGAAAGCAGAGTCTAGCTGGGGACTTGTCTTACCAAATATTTTTCTTGGGTGACAAAATTCCCAGTAAAAATGTAGGTTCACCGAGGGACTTGCACTGGATGTTTTTCACGTCCTCTGTTTAGTTTGGTGGATTTCTGGTGCTGAGTCTAAGGGCTCAGTGAGCATCTCCATGGCATCAGCACGTGCCAGGGTCTCCTGGTCTCAGTGCCTAAGCCTGATGACCGGCTGTGCCCAGCCTACGGCTCCTCTCTCCTCCGTGGACCCTCTCTCTCCCCCACACTGCCAGTCTCTTCTCATTCTAAGACTCAAATGCCAACTCTATGTGGATGACCCCAAAATGCTGCCTCCTGCCTCCAGCAACAGACCACTGCTGTGTGGCCTGACTGGCCCTCAGCCTCCATTCACCTTGAGAGGACTTCCCGTCCTCCCACCCAAAAGGTGCCTCCAGGCTTCCCCTCTGGCTGGTTGCTCCAGCCAGAACCCTAGGTATCACTCTGGCTCCTGCTCCTTTTCACCCCCACATACAATCCATGAGCAGATAGGTCCCATCAACTCTAGCCCAGCTTCCTCTAAAATCAGCTGCCATGGCCCAGAGATGCCCCCACAATTCTAGTTCAAGTGCTGGGGATCTGATCCCCAATGTGATGGTGTTGAGAGGTGGCCTTTACAAGGTGATTAGGTCATGAGGACTTTGCCCTTGTGAATGGACTAACGCCACTACTGTGGGAGGGTTCCTGACACAGGGTGACTCATGCCCCACCTCTCACACATGGCCCTCTCTCTCGCCTTTCTGCCTTCTTCTGTGTATGGCACAGCAAGAAGTCCCCCACCAATGTGGCCCCTTAACTTGGACTTTCCACCTGCAGTACTGTAAGAAATAAATTCCTTCTCTTTGTAAATTACCCAGTCTCAAGTATTCTCTTAGAGCAGCACAAAATGGACTAAGACAGCAGCATGTTTGTCTTTTGCTTATTTTTGTCTGCCAGCCCCACTCCAAGCATGATAAATGTTTCTTAGTTGACCGAATCCATTCTCATACCACCAAAAGAACATTTCTGCGAGCACACTGCTCAAGGTCACACCGGTGATGCCCAGCACAGCTGGGATGGGGGGCCCAGCACTCTCAGAACCCCAGCTCTTGACTCTTAAATGCCACACTGCCTTTCCTGAGTGATGCCCCTGCACCTAGCAGGTGCTTGAAATACTCAGAAGAAACAGGAACAACCACGAAAGACTCCACGGTTTCAAAGAGTTCCTTATCTTATTTGGTGAGGAAACTTTCCGACTCCAAAATATTCCTCAGATCCAAGGGATGAACGCCTAATAGACCTAAATTAGCTTCTAAATCAGTCATCTCTGTCACCATCACTGGTGGCATACAACATTCTTCCTTTACAGGTTACGGACGAGAACAGGCCACAGACACACAGTGGAGGCCTCAGGTGGTGGCGAGTCTGGTCTTGGGTGAGAGGAGCAGCAGGCAACTCCAGAGATTTTGGGGCGGGGGGTGTTCCATTAGGGAAGCTCATGGTATTGGGCTTCCAGGGAAGAAGAGTGGGCAAGACCTGGGCACCAGCTGAGCTGGGGACAGCACAAGTGCTACCGCTGACACATGATATAGCTCCTGGGACTTACGTGGACACACCTAAGAAGTCTTAGACAGCCTTGAGACAGTATCATTTGTATATTTTCTGTGTGGCCAAGTTGGATGGGTATTGTGTGTCCTTGGGAGGGCAGGGGTGGGGTGCATGTGATGGGAGTTCCCCACAAACAACTTTGCATCACCCAATCCCTGTCCCCTTTTCGGCTTTAACAACCTGCTGGTAACAAAGGCCAAACGAAGCTCAGAGCCAAGGTTACATGGGGCAGAGTCTGCCAGGCAGCTGTCCTGACTTGGCTGAAGAGAACTTTTTCCATCATATTTTGTGCAACAGCCTCTTCCTTTTATGCTGATGGTGTCCGTGTATACTACAGTATTTCTGGGGAATTCCTTTCAGAGAAAGGGAAGCTTTTTCTTAAATCAAGGCCGTTCAATGGAGCGCTGTGTGTGTGTGTGTGTCTGTGTGTGTGCGCGTGCGTGCAGCATGTGTTGGCTGGAAAACCCGTTTTTCTGCACTGTGAGAGACTGAGCTAACCAGCTGGGGCACCCACATCACCCATCTGGCAGCACCACGCTGCCCTGTGAGGATATGTGGATGGTCTTCCTTTCTTGCCATGTGACCCAGGGGAAAGGCATCATTTCCAGTCCTATAAGCCCCGGCATCTAAGTGCCTGACACAAAGCAGATAATAAATATGTAGTAAGTAAAGGAAGAAATGTCTTTAATCACCTTTAGTAAGCTTATGGATGATCACTGCTCCTGGATACTGAGAGAAGGTGCTGGAGAACAATTTCAGAACATAAGATTTCAGGCATGCCATAATTTCAGCATGACCACAGGGAAAGCTGGGGTCTGGGATGTCTGAATACATTCAAAGAAGGCAAGAGATTGAGTAGAGGCTGAAAAAACTGATGGCTGTCATATCAGTTGTGGGCATCAGCTCACAGTGGGAGGCAGAGGTGGTTTTCTTTTAAGCTCCAGAGGGGGCCAGTGAGAACCCCAGAGTATGTGAAACATAAGTCACCTGTCATCAGGTGCTCAGTGGGGAAAGAAGGGAGCATTCCAGTGGCGGGTGGGGACACAGTTTAGCTATGGTCCTATTTTGCTAACCGAAAACTTGAAATAATAAGGAAATATTTATTGTTAATGATTGAAGAAAGCTGCCAGTTGCTGAGTACCTATCTGTTGGAAGTGTCATTTTATCTAGACTGGTGGCAGCCCTAGGAGGTGGGTGCTGTTATCTATCAGCCTTTTACCAAAGAGAAAACCTGTGGGCAGGGTGAGGAAACTCGGCCCACCCTGACTGGGTCCCCCACACCTCTCCTCTGATCACAGGGATACTTAGCTTCCCTGAGAGATTGAATACGAAAAAAGAGGACTTAAAGAGAAGGAGAAATGAAGAATTATTAAAATGCAACAGAGACAGAAAAACCCACAGAAATATTATGAGGGAAAAAAGTATTTGCAAGTCCTGTGTTTAAAGGCTGCTGTAAAAAGTAATGAAGTGCTTTTAAAAATTGTTAAAAATGTGAAAACTCCTGTAAGTCGAAGTCTAACACAGGCCTCAAGAGTGGGATCTAAGTTAGATAAAAATCCTGTGCTAAGGCTGGGGTGGCCGAGCCAGAATTCTGCATTTCCCCCCATGCAGCCATCACAGGTTCTGGACAGCTTGAGAATTTTGAGAAAAAATAGATGGAAATACACGAATGAAGTTTAAAACTCCTAATTTCACTGTTAATTATATTTAAATTAAGTCAATTGTTTTTAGAGGCTTGAGGTGGGAAAATTACTTTTCTTTAAACCCAGGGCTTTGTTACCTCCAAGAATTTAAAAAAGTTTTGCTCTACGAGTTTTTTCTTTGTTTAGAAGGATGGATGTTGACAGACAGTGGTACATGTTGCATCTGGCCTTTATGGGCAGATCATAAAATCATAAAATGATGCAATAGGAACATTTAAATATTTAACTAGCTGAAGGATCAGAGAACTAAGTCCTTAGCCACTGAGGAATTCATACTGCCCTCCTCACATTGTCCTAATGTTTTTGTAGGACTTCTGTTATAACAGCTTTGCTGCTGTGTCTGGTGACTGGAGAGATTTCTGAGCAGCTCCTTGCTCGGCTTCAGCTGTTCTCATCCGTCTTTAGAGCTGACCTTGCCATGTGCCTGGCACTATGCTAAGTGCTTTCATGAGCTGTGCCATTTAATTCTCAGGAAACCTAATGAACTCAATGCTAGTGTTCCCGTTTCACAGGTAAGAAAACCGCAGATGGAGGAGTCGGCATTGCAAGCCAGGTGTTCATCTGACCCCACCTGTGCTGCCTCCAGTGTCAGTTCTCTGCTGGTCACTGTTCTGGGGCGAGTGGGGTGAGCTGAGGACCTGGGGCTTCCTTCCTGGTGCAGCACACTGGGCTCCACTCTGGGAAGGGATGGGAGGTGCCAGGCCCAGCATGTCAGCAGGTGGGACGCCCCATGCTAGGGTTGGTGTTTACATGTCTGTGTCCCTCTCCTGGTCCTGGGTTCCATCCTCTGCAGTCTCCATCTGGAGCTACCCACTCTTACACAAGTCACGGGTGGGCTCATCCTCAAGAAAGTGGACATCCAAAGAAGCCAAAACTTCTCATGGAGAAGTGGATTGGGTAAAGCTGCTGGGCAAACCTGACTACTGAGACTGTGGAACTTGGCGGTGGTGGTGGGTGCTATGATTTAAGTGTGTGAAATTCAATTTCTATTGTAACAGCACTAGGAAGGTGAGAAACCCCACAATAGTAATCAGGTGGCGGCATCTCTGGGAGGCGATTAGGGTTAGCTGAGGTCATGAGCCTGGGGCTTTAGTGGCTTTAAAAGAGGAGACCTGGCTCAGCGCCTGTGGCTCAAGCGGCTAAGGCGCCAGCCACATACACCTAAGGTGGCGGGTTTGAATCCCCAGCCCGGGCCCGCCAAGCAACAATGATGGCTGCAACCAAAAAATGGCCAGGCGTTGTGGTGGGCGCCTGTAGTCCCAGCTACTTGGGAGGCCGAGGCAGGAGACTTGCTTGAGCCCAGGAGTTGGGGGTTGCTGTGAGCTGTGAGGCCATGGCACTCTACCCAGGGGGATAGCTTGAGGCTCTGTCTCAAAAAAAAAAAAAAAAAAAAAAAAAGGAGACCTGAACTGGCACATTCAGCCCCTTGCAGTGATGTTCTATACAGCCTTGGGACTCCATGGGGTTCCCTTCCCAGAAAGAGGCCCCTCTCCAGATGTGCCCCCTTGACCTTGAACTTAAAGTTCCCAGAACTATAGGAAATGAATTCCCTTTCTTTATACATTATCTAGTCTCAGGTATTCCATTATAGCAACAGAAAATGGACCCAAATGCAGGTTACCTGGGGCAAAGTGATGGATCAGGGAAGGTTTCTTCCCCTAACTTTCTTCTCAGCAATCTTTCTGAAAATGGGTTCTTCTATCTGCTTAGTTTTATGGGAAAAAAAATCAAGAAATCATATTAACTAATTCTGTGGCCTTAAAGCATTATTATAGTACTTCTGCAAAGGGATTCAATTTCTCCACATGTAAAAAGTTGAATTAGATGAGGTCTAAGATGACTTCAGCTGGAAAATTAAATGCAAAGGACTCTCTTTTATTAGCACCCACACGTATTCTAATATTGTGCCTTTGCCAATATCTTATAAATTAAGATTCTGCAGCTTTTAGCTCCATTTGTTAAAAAAGATTAAAACATCACAATATAAAAACCAATTAGTAAATGTAGAATTGTTGTGACCTTTATGCTACAATTTAACATAACCTCAGACAGTGATGTGGCCAAGTCAAAAGTGTCCCCTGCCCCCCCCCCCCATTCTCGTGCTCTCATTGGCTCCTGCCCTGGCTTTGCCAACAGCTGGCACATTGCTGAGTGTCTTTGGGCTTGAAGTTATAAAGCAGGACTAACCGATCATGAAGCTCCCTTCTACTGCCCAAATCACCCCAAATGGGTGATATTATACATTTCTATTTCCTCAAGTTTTTTAGGTGTGTTTAACTTTTGTTTTCAACTCCGGTTTCCAGTGTTGGGGGTATTTTGTGCTTTGAGGAGCAGGGATGAGCAGGAGTCATTCTGAACCAAGGTACACTGTGGGTACACCTTGATCTGCTGACTAGAGACAAAGATGGTTCTGAGGCCATTGAGAAAAGAAATAAAAGGCCTTGCTAAAAAAAGTGAGGGAGAGGTAGGGAGAGACAATTCTGTTGTTCATGTGAACCATTTCTGAAAGGAGATATAAGAAAAGTGAATAGAAATGAGATTATTTTATAAAGTGAGTTGTCCAGTTTGGATCCAAAAGGAAATTCCAAAATGCCTGATTGTGGGTTGGGAGGGGTCATTACCTGAAATTGTGAAGTAGGCAGCACTCTCGTCTTTGATAAGGGTCAGATCCCCAGGCGAGGGCTATGAGCTTCCTGGAATTTAGGAGCCAGATCGGGGCTCTGCCTCATTAGGGTAAAATCAGTAACAATAAATTCAAATTTATACATTCTCGAGAATACAGTCTCTGCACGTTGGTGCCTCTGGTTGTTCTCTAGCTGTCCCTTGTGAGGCTCCAAGCAGAGGTTCACCAGGAGCAGGTGCTCAAGGCCTCAGTGAGTGGACTTTCCCACGCCACCCCCCAACCCCACCAAAGCCCCTCAGAGTTGGCCTCTCACTGTCTTTGGGTTTGCAGGGCCAGAAATTATGTCTGGGAAGTCTTCATTCTGCACAGAATACAACAGGCTGTCTCACTAATTCAGCATACAAACTTGTGTTATCCTCCAACACCCTCAGAAACTTCTCGATGCCTCTCTAGACATGCTGGACCTTGAACCCGGTAGCCACTGCCAGCAGAATGGCGTCAGTGCTTGTTAGCGTTCTTTCCATCGCTCCCTCTCCATCCCTGTGAGCCGCTGGAGCAGATCCCCGGGGCAGGCGAGGAGGGCAGCTCCGAGGTGACGGGACTCGCCCACATGTAGAACCAGAACTCCCCTGTCTACCCACTGCTGTCCCCACTTCCTCCACATGCTTGAGTCTCACGTTCCTTCCTGCCCAGTTACTAAGATTTTTCAAAGCCAGTTTATCCTCCAAAATAAAGGTTTCAGAACTGAGTCACCTCTTCAGTGTATTATACACCCGTGAAAGTGAGCAATTCTAAAGCTCTTCAAAACTTTTGAACTTGATGACATGTACGCACAATTGGACAGTCTGGCTGTCCTGTTTGGCTTTCCTGAAGTAAACACGTTTCTGTGACCTCATCGCAAGGACTCCACAGCCTCCCGGCACAGAGAGCCATGTCTGCGAGCAGGGCCCCAGGCCTGCTGGACTGAAGCTAGTTCCCTGAAAAGCAAATTGGGACAAATCCCAGTTTAAAAAAATTCAGAAGGACTTAGGCCTCCACCAAACTTCCAAGACCCTTTATCTCTTTAAGTTGAAACTGGAGCCCCAGCTTCGTTACCAGTCGTATTAAACTACAAACCAGGTCGAGGGAAGAAACCCAAGCATGTTCTCTGCTGTATAATCTTCCAGGTGCTTTTTCATGTCGTGTCTCACCTAGTGATCAAAATATACACATACAAATGCCTGTTCTGTGACAAGATCACAGAGGCGGATGTTAGACGGGGAGCAGGACAGGCAGAGGCTCCCCTGTGGCCCCCTGTGTCTGCTCTGACAGGTCCGGCGGGGTGGTGTCTGTTTACAAGGCTGCTCCTCACATTGATGACGCCTGCATGGTCCTCAGCTTCCCAGTTCTACAGGGTGGCAGTGGCCAGAAGGCCCCCCGGGGCATTCCTGCTCTGATGTCCATGGTCTGAGGCCTATCTAACACTGGCTGGGGTCTTCAAGGCTCAGTTCCTGCCCTGGCTGCCCCAATTTGCAATATGGAACAGAAGCAAAGCCATACTCAGGTGGGCAGAAGGGGCGCTGGACGCTGAGATGTTACCTGCAGGGTTTTCTGAGATGCTCGGGGACCTGTGACCCCCTGAAGTAGCTGCTCTTTCAGCCTCATGTGTGGCAGGGATATTAGGGTGTATATCTGAGAGTTCGCAATCCCTCTGTCCCTCCAGTTCAGGGTTGGGTGATCTTCTGCAAACACCCAGGTGTGGATGGTGCATGGGACTGGAGAGTCCTGGCAGTGGGTCCTGTGAGGGTGCCTGTGAATACCTCGTTGGGCCTAATGCTTCCCTGACCGATTCTCCTTGGGTGAGTCTGCACCAGCTTCCCCACTGCCCGCCTGGCCCTCCCTTTCAGCAGGTCCAGCCCTGCCCGCTCTTATCTTCTTGTGGGAACCTCTGTAACCACTTCCCGATCTCCCCTTTTTAGGGTGGCCCCTCACTATTGCCAGAGGGACCTTCCAGTACAAATGAGACCCTGTCCAACAGCTCTCTGGCTCTTGTCGCTGCGTCCCCCACTCCCTGGCCATACCCGGATCGTGTGCACAGAGCCCAGGGTTGAAGCTGGGTTTCCAGACTGAGCTCTGGGTGCTGGGAGGCCCGGCTCCCACCTCTCACCTTTTCTTCCCCTTGAACTACAGCATTTAGACCTGTATCTGTTTCATGTACTGAGTCTTTTCATTTTCCAACATGAGCTGTTGCTTACAACAACACAATGTTTACAGTTAGTCTGTAAATGTTTACTGTGGTTATTCTAAGCAATCCCAAGTTAAACTCCTAGTGAGTGGTGCTGTGCAGTCGCGAGATGCCAGCCTGGGGGTGCACGGCTGGCAGGATGGGGGACTCTGAGTTGGAGGACCTGGGTCCTGGCCTCTTCCCTGTTTAGGGATGTGACCTGGGAAGGTTTCTGGGCCTCAGCAAGTTGGATGTGCTCTAAAAAGTTCTTTCCAACTCAAATACTATGATTCTATGGTTAAATAAAACTTGTCAAGAATCAGAGTCAGTTGTGTCTACCCTACACAAATCGAGGAAGTGCTGGTGGGCTCAGCAGCAGAAACTCTGTTAAATAAAGAAGTAATAAGAAGCGGAGCTCTTACAAAGCCAAGGCAGGCCCAGAGCTGAGTGGGAGCGCTAGACGCAAACTTACAAACTACAAATTGCTACATAAATATACTCCTGCCAGCAGCCTGTGTCTGTGCAGACTTCTTAGACTCTAAACAGAGTATTGTTTTTGTTTCTTGTTTATACAGAGCGTGCAGCACTCTCCCCAGTCACTGTAGTCAGCTGGTCTGTAATCACTTGTCCAAACAAAGGTCCTCAGAAGGACAGGCACAGCGGCCTCTCTAATGACCAGGACTGGTGATGTAACTTAGGGGGCCCACTGCAGAAATAAAATATGGGGCATCTTTTAAAAAAGTTATTAAGAAGTTCAAGCTGGTGAAAGAGTAGCACAGTGACCCTGGCCCCTGTGTGCGGGTGCAGGCTGCACACCCACGATGCTGGCCCTGATAACTGCCCTAGTTTTTTGGCCTGGGAATGTGATTTTCTCATTTGTGGCAGATTATCATCCAGGGAATTCACTGCATTTTCTGAAAGGATGTAAATCTTTTTCTTTTAAATTTGTTTTTAAGAATTTCCTTCTTTTTTTTTTTTTTTACATTGTGATTAATAGGCCATGTTACTTGCATTTGTAAGGTAAAGTCTATGTCGTAGCCATGTCCCTGACACAGGGAGTGTGCCTACACCCACACACTGTTCCCACTGGGAAGGAACTCGCTGACCTCCTCTCCCTCTCTGCTTCTTACATTCAATCAAGCTTTTCTCGCAGGTGAGCACCTAGTTGTTAATCTACAAATTTCAAATTAGTATTGGGTACATGTGATGCCTGTCCTTTCATTCTTATGATACTTTACTCAAGAGACAGTTCTGCAAATCTGTCCATCTTTTTAATGGCTGAATAGTATTCCACAGCATACATATACCGCAGTTTACAATCCATTCATATGTTGAAGGGCACTTGGGTGGTTTCCACATCTTTGTGGTTGTGAACTGGGCTGCTGTAAACATTTGAATGCACATGTCCTTATGGTAAAATGACAGTTTTCTCTGGATAGATACCTAGTATTAGGATTGCAGGATCAAAGGGCAAGTCCACTTTTAGTTCTTTGAGGACTCTCCATACTTCTTTCCATAAAGGCTGTACTAGTTGGCAGTCCTACCAACAGTGCACAAGTGTTCCCTTCTCTCTGCACCCACACCAGCACCTGTTGTTTTAGGATCTTGTGATGTGGGCCAGGGAAGCTGAGAATCAAATCAAATCAAATCACAATAGCACCAAATAAAATGAAATACCTTGGAATTTACTTAACAAAAGATGTGAAGGGTCTTTACAGACAGAACTACAAAACACTGGGAGAAGAAATAGTAGAGGATGTTAAAAGGTGGACGATATGGTGGGAAGAATCAACATTGTTAAAATGTCTATATTACCCAAAGTAATCTATAGATTCAAGGCAATGCCCAACAAAATACCAATGTCATACCTTGAAGATCTTGAAAAATAGTCCTACATTTTGTGTGGAACTGAAAAAAATTCCAAATAGTCAACATAATTCTGGATTATAAGTCTACAGTGATTGAAACAGCATAGTATTGGCATAAAAACAGAGACACAGATCTATGGAACAGAACAGAGAACCCAGACATGAAACCAGTCCTATATCACCATCTGATATTTGATAAAGCAAAAAAAGCATATGTTGGGGAAAAGAATCCCTACTTAACAAACGGTGTTGGCAGAACTGGTTAGACACATGTGGAAGGCTGAAACTGGACCTGCACCCCTGGCCTCTTACAATAATTAGCTCACAATGCACAAAAAGTTTAAACTAAGTCACAAAACTATATAAAACTGGGAAGAAAGTATGGGAAAGACTTAATGACATCAGTCTTGGGAAAGAATTTATGAAGAAGACCCAAAGGCAATTGCAGCAACAACAAAAATAAATAATTAGGACCTGATCAAGTTAAAAGGTTACTGCACAGCTAAGGACACAATCAACAAGGTAAAGAGACAACCTGCAGGATGGGAGCAGATACTTGCATGCTATGAATCTGACAAAGGGCTAATAACCAGAATCTATAAAGGACTCAGGCAAATCAACAAAAAAGAGCAAACAACCGCATTAAAATCTGAGCAAGAAACATCAACAGAATCTTTTCATATGAGGACAAAAGGCCAACAAAGTCATTTAAAAATGCTCCTTGTCTCTAATTATCTGAGAAATGCAAATCAAAACCACTTTGAGGTATCACCTAATCCCAGTGAGAAGGGCCCACATCACGAGATGCTGCTTTTACAGAGATCTGGAGTAAACAGCAGAACAGGCTCCAGCTGCATCTCTAGGGCAGTCACATTTTGCAATATTCCTGCCTCCAAAAAAGGCGGGGAGCCAGCCTTGGACTCTGACACCTGGCCCAGCTTCAGTTGTTATCTACCTGCCTCTGAGAAGAAAGGAAGGCGTGATAGAGCAGTTTCACAGCACCCTCTTAATTTGGCTACAATCACTACGGTTTCCTTTGTCCCCCTTGACATCCCCTCACCACTTGGCCCCAGTGCTGGCATTTCTCCTCTCTGTCTTTGAGGTACAACACGGTCTCCCTGCTCTCTTTTCTCTCTCTTTCCCCACTCTCTCACTCCCTTTCTCCTTCTAAGAAGAGAAAATAAATGTTATACTTCTATATCCTAATCTTTGCCCGGAGAAATCTTTTTCTCAAACCCATGTGCACTAGCTCACACCCTAACATCTTGGAGTCTGAAATTTTAAATTTGTACTTCTTGGAGGTTTGATGGGAATGTGATTTTGGATGGGAATGGGGCTATGAGTTTTATTTAGTGTAGATTGGGTGAAGGAAACTATTTCTTTTTTCACAGCTAAGAACACTAACCTAGTCATAGAGCCAAAAAAGCAATCCCCGCCCCCCCCATAAGACAGAAAGCTAAAATGGAGATAAAGGTACAGCAAGTGGAACGTCAGCTTCTCCTTTTCCTTCCTCCCCTCCTTCCTCCCCTCCTTCCTCCCCTCCTTCCTCCCCTCCTTCAGTAAACGTTATTAATCCCTGCACGCAAGTCACGGGCTGGCTGCTGGGAAGGCACAGTGATGGGGCAGAGGCCTTCCCCAGTGAGTCCCCCAGTACAAACATCATGACATCTCTGGTCAGTGCTGTTGGGGAAGAGTACAGAGGACCCTAGGGGGGCTGTACAATTTGGGGGCTGCCTTGAGGAGCCCACACTTGAGCCCCTTGCTGTCAGGAGAGCAGAAGTTAATAGACAGAGGGGAAGCCGGGCTGGAGCCCGGGCCCCACGCAGGATCACTGTGGAGGACCATGATGTGAGCCCAGCCACGCCCCACACGGGACCAGTGGAGGACTGTGGTGTGAGCCCGGGTGGAGGACTGTGGTGTGAGCCTGGGTGGAGGACCGTGGTGTGAGCCCGGGTGGAGGACTGTGGTGTGAGCCCGGGTGGAGGACTGTGGTGTGAGCCCAGCTCAGCCATGGGCAGATCTCCCAGGTCTTGTGGACCAGGTGCAGGGTTTTGTCTTCCTTACTAGTAGCAACCAGATTCTGTTTGGAAATGGTCACTGTGGTGCTGGCCTAGAGGTTGGGTTACATAGGGAGGGTGGGGGTCCTCTAAGACATCCTGGCACAGTTGAAGTAAGAGATGACAGCAGCTTGCAGCTGGCCGTGGCAGTGCATAGAGAGAGAATGGATGTAGTTGGGACCTACCTAGCAAGTACCAGGGGCAGAACCTGGTGACAGGTCAGGGAAGCAAGGTGGGCCAGAGGACAGAGTCAAATTGGACCATCAGGTGTCTGCCTCGTGTCACCCAGAAGGGTGTGCATTCAGCACAGTGGGCGCTCTGGGGAAAGCTGGTCTGGGGGCTTTATCTCTCCAAGTGGAGGAGTTCAGTGGGCGTTTGCATGGGCCATGGGCAAATCTGGAGCTGGGGGGAGAGGTCTGAGCTGAGAGGTAAACTTGAGAGGACACAGACTTCCAGAAGAAAAAGGAGTAAGACAGAGGCGCATTCTCTCCCCAGGGATGCAAAGCCAAGAAGCACACAAATAAGAAGGGACAGATCCAATCACACGAGATGCGCTTGCAGGGACAGCGCGACAAGACAAACAGAGGCAGACTTTCATGAAGAAACTGCTGGGGGGGTCGCGTTCTGGGTATGAAAGGACTTTTAAAGCTGAGTTGTGGTTTGAGGATTCCGCGCAGAAACAAGGCAAGCACTTGGCCACAGGTCACCCTCATCCGTCGCCTTAGGTCCACCTGCAGGCACAACCTCACCTTTGTGTTGTGAGCAGCCCCTGCAGTGCACGCCACACTGCCGGTGGACTGGACAATCTGGCATGGGGTGCCCGTGGGCTCTGGGGCCCCAGAAACTCTGATGCTGAGACTTTCTTGTCCCTGTTTTGGGATCCTTTCTCCAAAAATTCCTATTAGACATGTAGTCGCATTTTTTCATCAGAAAAAGAGTGGTTCAAATAAATACACAGAATAAAAAAAGACATCTAACATTTAAACATTTACTTTCAATACGTTATTTTAAATTATTAAAGTCCTCCAACAAAGCACTTTTTAAAAGTGCACATCTATGTGACTCCTGGGCTTATTAACACATGAAAGTGTCTGACTATGGCCCAGCAAGTCCTACTGGGCTGCCCAGGAGGGGGTCTGCTCCCTATGGAAGTTGCACAGCTCCTACTTCACGTATAAACTGGCACTCTGATCACTGGCTCCATGGGCTGTTGTGAGCCCCCCGGGTGACTGACAGGGCCCTGCTGTGTGGCCTACTGAGGCAGAAGGCGGCTCCTTAGAACGTCCCTGGGGCTGTGCAGTTTGGCTGCTCCCAGTCCAGGTCTGGCTTCCTGACTCAGCTCTTGCTCAGGTCTGCCCAGCTCCACCTGTGCATCCCAGTATCGAAGGGGGTGGGGCCGCTGCTCGGGCCCCTGTGATGTCAGCAGAGGACTTGCTGGGAAAGTCTGCAGCCCCCTCTATGATGACCCTGATGATTCGCTCACTCTACAAAGTTACAGGCAAAACTTCCAAAATGCATGTTCTCTACGCAAAATGCGTAGTTCCCATTGTCCTCAAGGAACTGCTGACACTGAGCTGGGCCTAGGACAGCAGGTGCTGGTCTGGCCTGGAGCCTCCTCTGGGATCCCACTGTGTGTTCCCCGGGACATCTGGAGGCTCTTCCTGCCACCCACGGTGCCTCCTGCATTTGCCAAGTGCAGCCGGGGCCCTGCCTCTTCCTCGGGGCCATCTCCCTGATCAGTGCCTGTTCACTTCCTCTGTTCTTGGTTCTGTGGCCCCAGGAGAGGGAAAAAGACACTAGCTGCTTAGAGCAGAATGGAAAACGAACTCCTCCGCCATTCACCACAACTTTGTAAACTGTAAAGAGCTGGGCAAAAGAGAGGGGCGATCGTGTTGGTGACGGGGAAACCTTCTGGGTTAAGGAAGTATTCTGGAGGCTGCAGGGCTCTCTTCAGGTCTGGCCAGTACCCTCTGCCAATCTTAGGGTAACCCCCATCGTCCACAGGAGCCCCCTGCCCACTGTGGGCTGCCCTCACACTGCCCAAGGCCTTAGTCTCAGTACCGTGTTGTCACACCCATGTCACTGCCTCTCTTTCCCTCAGGGTTTGCACAGCTTGGCATGGGCCATGCTTAGCGCTGGCTCTTCCAGGCTGACCACATCGTTTCTGGGTCCTCATGGTATTTTAGTGCGTG
Source organism: Otolemur garnettii (assembly GCF_000181295.1). Lineage (NCBI taxonomy): Eukaryota > Metazoa > Chordata > Mammalia > Primates > Galagidae > Otolemur > Otolemur garnettii. The sequence goes on from NW_003852451.1 coordinate 9,271,901, forward strand.
CTGGCTGTGAGCACAGCCCGAGGCTGCCCCCTGCCCACAGTGCTGCAGTGAATCTGTGCACATGCACTAGTGACTCACTGTCCTGCAGCAAAGCATCAGTGTGATCAAAGATGGAAAAACTGCCCTCACTGGTGAAGAACAAACTCATAAATCAGTTAGTAGTGAGCAACGGTTCTTCAGGCACAAACCAACTGGTAGAAAACCAGTCACTTTTACCATATGATAAACGGCCATGACTATAAAACACTGTTGTGAGTTTAACTCATCAGAGCCAAGAACACGCTCTGTGATACCGTCTTCTTTCTGCCAGCTGTTGCCGGGAAGGCACACCATACAAACCACCATGAAACCCAAGTGGAGCCTGGGTTATTGCTCCACAAGCAGCAAGTTGTTACTGTTGCTTCGAATTAAGATATCGTAAGTGTTCTCTTTCCTGAGAGGGTTTTAATTTCTTCACACTGCGGATTTTTTTTTTCCCAATATTTCTTAGCGACATGCAAAGGGCTTGAGACAGGAACAATGGGAGGGAACGGAGGCCCAACAATGTTAAACAGCCATTAATGTGGGTTCTGTTGACCCCAAACAGAGAGAGCTGGAGGGGCTGTGGCACAGACCTCAGAGGTCATCCCCCTGCCCCCCGCCGGCCCTGTGCCCTAATGAAAGGGTTAGACAGGTGCTCCCAGACAACCCTCAAGAGCACCTCTGACCACTGGGCTCAGCAGGTCACACCCGAGTGTGGCCCAGGGCCGCCTCCCCAGCCTTGGGAACCCCCCATCCCTGTGCTGCCCACCTGTGTTTGGGTCATGACAGAAAAAGAGGAAGAAAGGGAGGATGGAAGAAGGAGACCAGGGTAGCTTCTTTCCTTTTCTAAAAAAAGTGCTTTAAAAATGGGCTTCTTGAAAGAAATGTCATTATTACATGTTACTTGAAAAAAAAAAACGAGTACAAACTCTCGGGTGGGGTGGAGAGATGATGTTACCTGTCGTCTTAAGGGGCCTGTTTCCCAGCAGCTTAAAAGTCTGGACAGGCTTAACCCGGAGGTCTTCACTTCATGTGCCAGGAGCCCCGTCAGCACTCTGGCGAAACCCAGGGACTCCCTTCTAGAATGATTTTAAATACATAAAACACAGAAGAAAGCCATAATAAAGACGCGGTGGTGCTCACTTCAGCAGCACGTGCGCTAAACTTGGAGGGACACAGAGGAGATTGGTGTGGCCCCTGGCAAGGACCACACGAAAATTCGTAGAGTGTTACATATTTCAGGAAAACACAAAAGAAATATTGTTTTCAAAATAAGTTTGACACGATGCAGTAGAACACAAGCTCAGCGATGGAGATGCTAACGAGATCTACGGTTTACCAGCTGCCTAAACGTCAAAGTAGTAACAAGTGTAAGTGTTGTTCCCAGACACCAGGGCAGTAACTGGGAAGTCCTGAGAAGACACCTCTAGCTTCCCGTGGGGACAAACGCCGCTAGTGTGCTCTGCGGCCTATACTCATGACTAAACGCATCCTTCATTTCACTTAGACGTGCGTGGAAATAAAGATCTAAGTGTTTCCCCTCTGAGTTCATACATACCCTGAATTCCACTCATGGCAACTGTGTCGGGCTGTGCCCTGAGTAGGGGGAGAGGAGCTGCACCCCTGCTTCAGGGCCACAGTCCTCACAGCCATAGTCCACTGGGGCCACAGTCCTCACACCCATAGTCCACCGGGGCCACAGTCCTCACAGCCACAGTCCACCGGGGCCACAGTCCTCACAGCCACAGTCCACCGGGGCCACAGTCCTCACACCCATAGTCCACCAGGGCCACAGTCTTCAACCACAGTCCTCAAAGCTCTAGTCTACTGGGGCCA
>NW_003852451.1:9274144-9281648 GCF_000181295.1 Otolemur garnettii
AGCCATAGTCCACTGGGGCCACAGTCCTCACAGCCATAGTCCACTGGGGCCACAGTCCTCATAGCCACAGTCCACCGGGGCCACAGTCCACCGGGGCCACAGTCCTCACAGCCACAGTCCACTGGGGCCACAGTCCTCACAGCCACAGTTCACTGGGGCCACAGTCTTCACAGCCACAGTCCACTGGGGCCACAGTCCTCACAGCCACAGTCCACCAGGGCCACAGTCCACTGGGGCCACAGTCTACTGGGGCCACAATCCTCACACCCATAGTCTACCAGGGCCACAGTCTTCAACCACAGTCCTCAAAGCCACAGTCCTCACAGCCACAGTCCACTGGGGCCACAGTCCTCAAAGTGGCTGAGCCCTCATTCAGGCCTCTCAGGGAACCTGCTCCATCCAGGCCATCAGGGAAGATCATTTAATGCTTCCTCCTGTTCTGGTCTCACTGCTTCCGCTCTAATCACTGTGTTCCATCACTTTTCCGGTCCCTTCTAATCCAAGTTTGCAGCTCACCTCATTAAACTCTGTCTCTAAATCTTATGGGACTCACAGGAACCCCGAGGAGGGGAAGGCCCGACCCCGGGTACAGAGCACCTCTGCGATCCTGAAAACCCAGAGGTTCAGGTAGCACCATTTCTAGGGGGTAAAAGGATCTTTATACACATGTATATATATGAGAGAAGTTTTTACAATTTAAGGTACTTAACATGTATTTTATCTTAACTTCATGATAATCCTGGGAAAGAGCTAGCAAGTTGAGCTTATTTACGACTTTGCACGGGCCCCCTGGATTACAGCAGACGCTCACCTTCTCTCTGCCTTCTGCCATCTTTTACCTTTTTTGAGGCAGGTCTCACTCTGTTGCCCAGATGTTAGAGTGATGTGGTGTCAGCCTAGATCACAACAACCTCAAACTCCTGGGTTCAAGTGATCCTCCTGCCTCAGCCACCAAATAGAGTAGCTGGAACAACAGGAGCCTGCCACCGCACCCGGCTAAATTGTCTATTTTTTGTAGAGATGGGGTCTCACTCTTGCTCGGGCTGGTCTCCAACTCCTGAGCTCAAGGGATCCTCCTGTGTTGACCTTCCAGAGTGCTGAGATTACACATGTGAACCACCACTCCAGCCTGCCTCCTGGAGTTTTTATGAACTTTTGGGTTGGTGATATATGTGATCCATCTTCCTATGCCCCTGCATGGCCCACTTTCCATGCCCTGTGCCCACATACAGAGCCTCAGTCATGGGGGACACTAATTGCTGGGTGAACAGGCTGGAGTAGAAGCTGCTACCTTTTCTACATGTTAAAATCTCATGCATCCATATGCTGCCCACTCTGGGGCCCAGCGAGTGTCTCTATTCCAAGTCTCCACACAGGACCCGGGAGGCTACCTTCTAGATCTGGTCCTGTGGTCTGCTGGTGGCATGTCTCCACCCTCCCTGACCCTTCGTCCCACACCAAGTGGCAGTGACACTCCCCCCCAGGGCCACTAATCGGGCTGGCTTAAGGAGCAAAGATGGTAACAGTGAGAACCAGCTCCAGGAGTAAAAAGTCGTGTTTAAAGCAGGACAGCACTGTAAAAATGGGAGAGCTCCATAGACACAGATTGTTTCTGGGAGTTCATTTCACTTCTTTAATCAAAAGAAGAAAATAATTACATTTCCACAGGTACGCTATTGGATTTTTAAATAAACATTCTTCTTTCTTTTCCAAAAATAATCTTCCCATTCCAATTAGTCCTTTTTAGGAAATATCTTTCAACCTTTCTAAAAATAAAAAAGCCTTAACCTATTCTAACAAACCAAATTATTTTCATATCTTTACTTTAAATGTGCAAACCTGTATTAAATTTTCGAAACTAAAGCACACCAGTTATTATTCACTATCAGAGTTTCCAGCTTTTACCAGCTGAGTTCTGCCCAACTCCTACGAATGGTGGGTGGAATTCTGAGAAGCAATGACTGCTAACACCCAGCTGAGAGCAGCTGGGTCGGCTGATACAGCCACAAATATCTTGGAAGAACATGGGGCTGGTTAAGGTATGTTCCATCCTTCGCCTCCTTCACTCCCAGAGCCACTGATGGAGGCCCATTTTGATTCCAGGCAACTCAAGTCACCAACTGATTACTGGACGTCTACTGTAAGGCACTGCTTGGGTTAAAAAGATGAATAAGACTCACAACTGATTCTTAGAAAGTGACTGGTTTTGATCTTCAAATCTCTTCTCATGTGACCGGCCATTATTTCAGTAGACACAATTGCCCCTCAGGCTCCATGAGGACCTCCCCCAAATACCAAAATCTAGGAATTCAAATCCCTGGTGTAAGATGGTGTAGGGTTTGTGTACAACCTACGCACTTCCTCCCAATACTTGAAATCATCTCTTGATTACTTATAACATTAGTCCAATGTAAATGCCATGTAAATAGTTGTTAGACTGTGTTATTTAGGGAACTATGACAAGAGAAAAGTCTGTGCACGTCAGATGCAAAAAAAAAAATACCTTCGATCTGCAGTTGGTTGAACCTGGGCAGGGAGAACTGACAGTACTCATGACTCTCCCTCTCGGGATGGAGGACCCCACCTTGCCCCAGGACACTCAGCCCGGTCACGTGCCTTGACTGGGAAGTGGAGTCTCTGCAGAGTACCCCACATCAGATCAGTCTGCCAGCCCAAATTCCAGCCCTCTCAGTGTCCTATTGAAGCATCACATCAACCCGGTGCCTCAGTCAAGTTCTTTTTTCTTAGACAGACACCTGAAAGCCTCTCAGCCAATTTTGTCAGCCTTTTCTTTCCTTTAGAATGACCAGCCTCGGGGCAAACTAGTTATCCTGAATGCTACAACCTTGTCTCAAGGGAGGGAGGCCTGGCTTCAATGTCTTTGCACTCCACTTGCACCAACACTCAAATTGACAACGGACTGAATTAGCTGTAAACGCCTCTTCACAAAGGTCCGGCAGGTATGGGGGCTCCTCACCCGCACTCTCCACACTCAGCTTTGGGCCCTGGCGCTGCCACACAACATCATGGACCTCTAACCCTGCGTGTGAACCATGACAATGTCCACTTCAGACACTCAGGAGGACGGTGGCCCTAAGGTCTGAGGTGTGCACGAACTTTTTAAGAGCTCAGTGAATAGGAGAGAGTACAAACGTGACTGGTGACCTGGACCCAATGTGCTCATTAGATTGTTTGATATATTTTTGAGTTTAGTTATGGGACTTGTTGCTTATACCAAAAAGAAAAGGATAACAACTCCAGACACCAAAAGAAAATCCACAGGTTACCATGAAGGGGCCAGAAGCCCGCAACAGCAGACCCCATTCCGGTAATGACCTCTGCAGAGCACTCAGAGGACGCCAAGAGTCAGCAGTTCCCAGCAAGGCCAGGAGACTTGACGCTCTCAGACGTGCCTGCTGGGCCCAAGACCTTGCTTTCCCCTGAATGTCCCTGAGCCTTTGACCTCCCGTTCATGTCTACACACCGGCCAGAAACTCCTGCTTAGGCTTTCAGACTTGGCGTAGGGAAATCCAGGCCTGGACAGACCCAAGACCTCCCTGCAGCACCGCACCGATTACCTAGCCTGCCTTCCCCAACCAGCAGTAGGACCCTGCTCAACCAGAACTGTGTTTTAATGATCACTTTGGAGACTTGGGAAACACAGAAATGGACAGTGAAGAAATCACTCAGGTACACAAGTGCATCTGCGTGGGCCCTGAAGTCCCTTTCTGTGACTCCTGTATAACATACTTTGCACTTGGTAATATCTAATACTGCAGCTTCCCCACAGTGTTCTATGTTGAATATGTTATTATTGTTTGCTTATTACTGAACTGGAGTGCAGTGGTGTGATCATAGCTCACAGCAACCTCAAATTCCTGGGCTCAAGAGATCCTCCTGCCTCAGCCTCCTGGGTAGCTGGGACTACAGGCATGCACTACCATGTTTTGCTAATTTTTCTGTTCTTTTGTAGAGACAGGATCTTGCAATGTTGCCCAGGCTGGTCTCAAACTTTTGGCCTCACATCCTCCTTCCTGTCTTGGCCTCCCAAAGTGTTGAGATGATAGGTGTGAGCCACTGCCCTAGCCAGCTTGCTTATTCTTCTAGATAAATTCCACAGTTATTTATCTTGCCCTTTGACTCACATTGCATTGAATTTGAGGATAAATGTGAGGCAAGTGAGCATCTTGATTTCCATTATGATTCCTAACTGATATAAGGTAAACCATTTTAATGTATTTTATTTGGTAACGACTGTACCTACTGAACTAAAAAACTACTGCTAACTTTTTTGGTATTACTGATATTCTTGTAAACTACAAACAAGTGATGATTTTGTTCCCTATTTTTTGATTGTTACATGAATTTATTTATTTATTTTTTTTTGAGACAGAGCCTCAAGCTGTCCCCCTGGGTAGAGTGCCATGGCATTACAGCTCACAGCAACCTCCAACTCCTGGGCTCAAGCGAGTCTCTTGCCTCCGCCTCCCAAGTAGCTGGGACCACAGGTGCCCGCCACAACGCCCGGCTATTTTTTGGTTGCAGCCGTCATTGTTGTTTGGCGGGGCCGGGCTGGGAATTCGAACCCGCCACCTTAGGTGTACATGGCTGGCGCCTTAGCCGGTTGAGCTATAGGCGCCGAGCCACATGAATTTATTTTTATCTTAACACATTAATTAGTAGAGTTAATGTTGAATACGAGTAATGATAGCGGACATCTTCATTTTCTCAAGTTACCTTTAAAGTAAATCACTTCAGTGTTTTTACCTTCCTTTTTCAATTTTTTAAAAATGTTAAAGGAATATTAACATTAATTTTCCATTGCACAGCAATAGTTTTGCATAGCAAATTACCATAAATGTAGGGGCTACAAACAGTACTAATTTATCATCCTGTGGTTTCTGTGGGTCAGAGGTCCAGCATGCTGAGGCTGCACCCTCTGCCCCAGGCATCATCTGGGTAAGGCCAGGGCACAGGCCAGGGGTGCAGCTCAGCTGGGGTCAAGGGCACAGGCCAGGGGTGCAGCTCAGCTGGGGTCAAGGTCCTTTTCGGGAGCTCTGAGCCGGTGGCAGGGTTCATTTCCTTCTTGCCCTTTCCATGTGGGCCCCTCCTCCTTAAAGCCAGCAAAGGAGCCCCAAATCTCTCCTGCTGGCATCTCCCAGTCTCTGCCCGTAAACACTCTTGAGGTTATACCCGAGCCCCCTAGATAGTCCGGAATAATCTGCCTTATAGTCAGCAGTTAGTCACCTTTAATGGTGTCTGCAAAGTCCCTTTTGCCAAGCAAGGTGACATAACTACTGGAGGAACACAGGAGGAGGGTGGAGGTCACCATCCCGCTATGCACCCCCTAATCTTAGTTTACTGAGTTCTGGAGTTGGAAAGGGGTGCCACATTTCATCAAATTCCTTTCTAATACCTATCATCATGACCATACACATCTTTTGTCCTTGGACTTATTGATACATTGATATGTGAATAGTTTTATTATGTCTTATGAACATCAAAAATAATTACATTTTTGGGTATACTTTTCTATATCATACCCCCTAATTCTTTTATTATACTGTTAGATTAAATTTGCTACATCTTCATGTTAGGTTTTTATATTTATAAATAAGGTGGGTTTTTTTTTTTTTGTTTGTTTAGCGTGTTATTTTTGTCAGCAATTGGTGTTAGGGTTCTATTATCTTGGTGAAATGAACTGAAAAACTGCTCAAGCTTTTCTAAGCTCTGAAACCCTGTTCAGAAGACAGAAGTGAAACTGTCTGGGCCCCGTACCCATCTTAGATAATTTTTTATCAAACTTCTCAGTTTTTCACAGCTAGTAATCTTTTCAAGTTTTCTCCTCATTCTTTGGCCAATTTCCTATCAAATCATGTTTCATTGAGATATCAAATCAATTGGTATACAGGTAGACAACACACTGAACAATGGGTTTCCTGAGAGTTACAAAAAGGTCACCTGTCTTTGTCTCATTTGAATCTGCTGCTTCCTTTTGCTATTTTCTCTCTTTCGGACTTACCGGCGGGGTCTCGTCTCTCGGGGCTTTGTTTTCCAGAGAGTTAGATCTGGCTTCCTACTGATAGTTCTGTTTTCTAGGTCATTGTTTTTGTCTAGTTTCCCATAAGTTTATGCTCCTCTTTTTCTATCTGTTGCAGATGGATACTTTGTTCATTTATTGGCTTTGCTTTTTGTACTAGACCTTTAAGAACCTTTTGTTCCATTGGCCATCCATCATCCAAGTAACCTTCCACCTAGAGAACCTGAAACCAGAGCAGTTACCTTCCCCCTCACCAGCCACTCGGGCGTGGAAAGGAAACAGGCCTGGGGCTCCCACCCAGATCGTTGAATCCGGAGCTGTGATGTTTGTAACAGAGCAGGACAGTGAAGGCAGCAGCAGAGGAAATGCAGTGGTGGTGTCCACAGCGACCTGTGGGTGGCACTTGCCTCCTGGCATTCTTGGGGCAGGTGTGACTGGCTGTGCTTGGGAACCCAGGCCCCCCAGCTCTGCCCGGTTTCAGAGCCTGGTTCTCCAGCCTTGCTGATTCTATCAGTCTTCCAATTAACCCCTTTACTGCTTAGATTATTTTTTTGTGTTTAAAGTTTAGAATTCTGAATCACATAGTTTTCTTTGGCATTGTTCTTATTGCCATTTTCTAACTACTCTACAATTGCAGTTTTGAAGTTTCTATCATGCGCAAGTTATGGAAAGCCTCTGTGAAAACATCACAATTGCTTAAGTGTGTGTGTTTAGGTCCTTAGGTTTGATTTTTAGCTTTATTGTGTCATCAGATGACACAGTCAGTACAAAGCCTGCTTTTAGGAAGTAAGGAATGTTTTCGGCATGATAGATTTTTATAAGTGTCCCAGGCATAGTTGAAAACAGTAAGTACGCTTTGGAGAGACAAAGTTCTCATACACATAGTTATATACTGGAATCCTCTATTTTCTTACTTAGGGTTTGTTGACCTGAGCCATCAGAAACAGAGGTATGCTACTGTTGCTCAGCATAATATCCATAATGAATTATCCTTACATTTGCTGACAAGTTTAACTTTATATATTTTGATGTGCAAATGTTGATGACTTAATTTTTGACTATGCTCTTTACCAATATAAAATTACTCTCTTTGAACCATGTAATAGTGATACAGGACAGGTGGTGCCCCAGCCAGCTCAGCTGAGCTGGGCTGGAGGACCCACCGCCTCCGCCTTAGCGGTGTTGGTGCAGCGCAGCTGGCAGAGGGACCAGCGGGCTGGAGCGTAGGCAAGGGGGGGCCTCCCTCCTCCACCGGAGGCTCCAGTAGCCAAAGGGATGGGATAACTGCTGGGGAGACACCAGCACCTTGGTGTCTCCTTCCTTTTATACTTATGACTAAATAAATACGGAACTCCCATTTCCTATGCCTAGGTCAATTTCATGTAAGTTTCCTAGGCCTCAGTTCTGGGAATGGACAGTGTCCATTCCTTAGTCCATTCATTCACCTTGCCCCAGCGGAAGGAA
>NW_003852451.1:9283084-9299274 GCF_000181295.1 Otolemur garnettii
TAGTACATTCATTCACCTTGCCCCAGCGGAAGGAACTGTGTCCATTCAGTAGTACATTCATTCACTTTGCCACAGCGGAAGGAACTGTGTCCATTCATTAGTACATTCATTTATCTTGCCCCAGCGGAAGGAACTGTGTCCATTCATTAGTACATTCATTCACATTGCCCCAGCAGAAGGGACTGTGTCCATTCATTAGTCTATTCACTCACCTTGCCCCAGCAGAAGGGGCTGTGTCCATTCATTCACCCTGCCCCAGCAGAAGGAACTGTGTCCATTCATTAGTACATTCATTCATCTTGCCACAGTGGAAGAGAGTGTGTCCATTCATTTCCTGGCCTCAGATAGAAGGAACCCATGCACCTATATATACCGCTAAACAGAGAGATGGAGAGATGGAGAGAGCTTTTCTCTCCTGACTTGGGTTTTCTCTTCCTACCAGAAACTTTAGTTTTTTTATTCTTTTCTGTAAATAAATTCTGTCTTGCACTGATCTATGGTCCGCGGATTTATTCTTCAAATCACCGAGACCAAGAACCTGAAAGTCCGGTATCAGATTTGGTGAGCCAGCCAGGAGAGAAGTCGAAATTCTAGTATCAATATGATAAGTGTAATGCTTTCTGCTTGAGTTCTCCTTGGTCTGCTCTTAATATTGAACTTTAGAGACTGTTCTTTATTTCCATGTACCTAGTTACTCTCACAGTGCCTGACATGTAGAGGCTCATTACACGCTGGCATAATGCAAAGATACTGAAAACGGGGTGACACAGTGAGGTCCTGTCTGTTTTGGCTCCCAGGAGGACACAAAAGGCAGGTCCTTTCATCCTATCATAGGATATGCTTTCCTGTGGGAAATCAATAGTCCTCTGGCCATACCCAAATAGTCAAGAATTTCTAGGATGCTGTCCCAGCTGGGAAGGCAGCTGCAGTGCCAAACCTCTGCAGTGTCTAACATCCTGACCTGAGTACACTAGGAAGCAGTGGCTGGGCTCTGAGGCCCAGTCACAGTACCTCACCTGGCACCTGTGGCCTGGGCTCAGAAACCTGCACATAGGGCGCAGTGAGGGCAGCAAGGGGAGATGCCATGGGGCAGAGGCTGGGTGCTGGGTGCCTAGGAGAGAGAGGGCACAGCAAGTGAGAGGCAGGGGAATGAGAAAGGGAGCTTATAAGGATTTACAGAGGGTAATAAAGCCCCCAGAAAACAGAGTCCCTACAGATGGCAGCTGGAGGTTCTTTATGGCACCCACATCAGAAATGACAGAAGGAACATCAGGACCAGGGCACACCTGTGTGAGGACAGAGGCCAGCACAGCTCAGGGACGTCATGTGCTATTTCCTTTGCCTTCGGGGCCTGTCCAGATTTGGCATCACAGGTGCCCAGACTAGGGGCTGCAGCTGCCTCTGGAGGCCACTTCTCAGCCTCTAGGCAAAGCTGCTTCCATTCAAGAAAAATTGGGCAGACTCTTGTATAACTGGTTTGCAAATGTTTGCAATGCTCCATCTTCGAATGTAGCAAACTTTCTTATTAGTTTATCCACATAGTGTGATTAAGTTAATTTTAAGTAAGTCCCTTAGTATTACAGGTTCCAGCTGTATTCTAATGTGAAATGCTGGCTGTTGGTCACAGGGCCCACCAAAGGACAGACTTCCCCTACAGGGCCCAACAAGTAAGGAAAACATGGAGGGTACACACTTGGGCCTTTGAACTGGTTCATTACAAGGAGCCAGAATCCCCAGCTCCCAGCCTTGGCTTTCAGAACACTATTGTACTTTTCCCTGCCCTTCTCCATGGGAGACAGCACACAGCCCCCGACTCTGTCTCCCCAATGCACAATCCAATCGCTGCTCTGCTCGTTGCTGGGCCAAAGGCCCAAGTGTCGACCCAGAGCTGTGTAGATGTGAGTAACTGTATGGTCTTCCGAGGAGGGATGTGGGTGCTTTATTTTAAATCAACCATATGCTCTTAATACTTCATCTCCCTGTCCTCTGGAGCCAGCTCAAGCCACCAAGCAACACTTCCTGGCCACCGGGCAGTGTCCTCTCACCCGCACCGCACACTTTCTCACTTTCTTTCTTTTCCCTCTGATGTTTTGGGTCCCCTCTTTAGGTCCCCTCTTTATAGAACAACACTATATTTTCTTGTGGGTGGCTACTGTGACTCCACTGGAAAGTGCAGGCCCGGCTCCCGGCTCTTACGGACTGAGGGCTCCCACTTATACAGCCAGCAGATTCCACATGACAGAACACTACCATCAACCTTCTGTGGCAGGAGGATGCCATCCACAGGGGAAAGGCAGATGTAATTTTGGCAAGGGGATTGGATATATAATTCATCAGCGTTCTTTAAAGGACATGTACACTTGTGGGCAATGACGGGAACAAAGATAAGTGGTTGTATGAACTTTTATGAAGTTCATATTTTATAAAAATTCCTAATCCAAACAGAACTTTAAAATAAGTCACATGAGATGGAGAGGAAATTTTTTATTTTTATTTTTTGAGACACAGTCTCACTATGTTACCCTCGGTAGAGTGCTGTGGCGTCACAGCTCACAGTAACCTTCAGCTCTTGGGCTTAAGTGATTCTCTTGCCTCAGCCTCTCAAGTAGCTGGGACTACAGGTGCCCACCACAATGCCCGGCTATTTTTTGTTGAAGTTGTCATTGTGGTTTTAGCAGGCCTGGGCTGGGTTCTAACCCTCCAGCCTCAGTGTATGTGACTGGTACCCTACCCACTGAGCTACGGGCGCCACCGAGAAGGAAATTTTTATCATGATTAAAAATCTAGCTCAAAGTCAGGGCATAGAGGATGAATGAAAGGAAAAATCGGGCTGTTTAGAGATGTTTAAAGTTTTTTTATAAATAAAGAGAAGTACCCAGTAAACTCTCCATGTTTGTAGATAACATTCCCTGCTTATCAGAATGCAAACTAGAATATCGTTAGCCCTCCAGAAGGCACATGAAGTAACAGAGGAGTTTATGTGAACAAGTGTAAGTGACATACTATTCCATCATATAACAGGCCAGGAGGTCAAAATTACAACCCAAGAAAAGGTCCTGAGAATCCCTATGTAGATTATTCCCCTAAAGATACTTAAGCAGCATGCTGCTTTGGCTTAAAAAGCGTCCCCAAGATGGGTTTGGTATGACCACTGGGGCTGGTGTCATCAGTCTGTCCTGTAGAAAGTCAGTGGGCCCGGGGGGAAGTGTGGGTGGTCTCGGGGGAGAGCCCTCACATGCAGGACGAGGTGTAGTGTCGGTCATGACGTCTGCAGAAGGCTATAATGGATTAAGACATCGTCCAGAAAAAGCCAATCAAAAATATCAAGGGAGCAGTAGTAACGACAGTACTAGCAGCAAACAATGACAGAGCATTTGCTATGCGCGAGGTGTTACTCTGGCAGGCACTTCATATGGGTTAACATTAATCTCTCCATCATCCCACGAGGTAGGTACTGTTATCAGCCCCACTACAGAGGTGAGGAAACTGAGGCACAGGGAATTTAAGTCCTACCCAGGAGAAACTGAATCCAGAAGGTGCCAAAAAAAAAAAAATTACACATTTCAAGAAAGGAATAAGCAGTATTAAAATTGTAATATATACTGGTAACAAAAGATGAACCCAAGTTACATTGAGCAGAGGTTGTAATTGCAGAGGTCAAACAGGACAAGTATTATAAATTTCATACAGTTTTTCCCTTTCCTAAAATACGTGTATATTTTTTGGCACCTTCTCTATATTCCATAGTGTTCCACTGGGGAGACAAAGGCTGGAAATAATTTTTCTAAGCTAATAAAAGCAAGACAAGGCCTGACAGGGAAAACATGGACTTTGTATCAAGCGGCAGATTATGAAAGTTAGGATAAAGTAAATTTAAGACAAATAAAAGGAAGTCTGCTTTGCACAGCAGGAAGTACATTATAAAATTTTTATTTTTCTCAAGAATAATTGAGGCCACAAATTCTGAGACTCAAGCAGTGTTGCCAGTCAGTAATGTGTTACCAAGGGAAACAAGGTCTGTTCCTGTCCTTTTGGGGTTGAGGCAACAGACGATTTCCAGGCTTATTCTCCCAGGAATGTCCCTGGTCCCTGAGTATCCCTGCTGTGGCAAAGCTTTTGTCCTTTTCTCGGTACCCTTCCTGTCACTTGGGTGTTCTGCCATCTCCTTGCCAACCTTGTCTCTAAGGAGCACCAGCCTAGGAAAGAAGATGGTTGTGGGCGGAGGGGCGGGGACAGCTCTCAGTCTGAAGTGACAGGAAGGGCCTGCCCAGGGGCTGGGACCGTGCCAGTTTATCCCATGCTGGGGACCATGGTAGGGCCATGACTCACATCTGGGGATCTCTGTGCCCTCAGTTCTGTCTCCCTCTTTCCACAGTCTGTCCTGGAGAAAGTCAGGGGGGCCCGGGGGGAAGTGTGGGTGGTCTCTATAGGAAGAGCAAAGACCCTAACTCCAGCCCACAGATGAGGGGGTCTCCTGGCCCGTCCCTGCCTTGCCCCTCAAGGCCCCAGCTCCTCAGGCCCGTGTGAGGAGTTGAGAGAGGAGAACTGCACAAGCCCCATCCCTGCACGTGCTACCAGGCCACAGACCTAGGGGAGAAAGGCTGTGTTTCATGTGCCTGCCATCTGGTAGCCCAGAAGGATGAAGGACCCCTCCTCTGGTGCCTGTGCCAGGGGAGAAGGCCCAGGGCGTGCAAGGTGTAAAAGAATGAAGAAGAGAACTGTGCACGGTCAGTGGCAGGAGGCACAGGCACAGACATGTTCACTATTTACTGAGCTTTCAAGTCCTTGGAGGATCCCCTTCAGCACAGTCCACTGGGAGGTCACCAGGCTCTGGCCACAGACCTTCCCCCCACAAGGATCAGAGGCGGGCGGTGGCCACGTAGGCTCCTACTCACCTACGCAGTTATCACAAAGGCTGCAGTGAGAGGCACGAGGGGGCCGGAAAATCTTGCAGGTGAAACAATATTTAAGTTTCACAGTCTGGCCATTGATGATGACTTCCTTGGTTCTGGGAGGTGGGCGGTACCCCCCGGAACTGGTGCCATTTGCAACATCTGTGGAGAAAGAAACAAAAGAGCACACTCCCTTCAGACAACCACTTAGCCTTTGGGGGTCACATCGACCAGGGCTCTCCGAGCAGGGCCACAGCGTCTGTATACAGGGTTTAACTGTCCTGCCACGCTGCCCGCCTTATCAGGCCCAAAGCATCCAGCAGCTGGCTGTGAGCTTTCTTCACCCCACAGGTGCGCGTGGCCACGTGACTGGGACCTGCCCAGCCTGGAGCCTGCCCCTTGAGACCCCTCCCCATGGGTTCAGGAGATGCCTCCCTGCCCCTGGAGGAAGCCACAGGTGGAGGCCAAGAATGGCTGCCCTGAGGAGGGCCACCTCTCTTTCCTCTTCAAGGCCCACAGTTGCACGAGCACCAGACTCCATTTGTGTTTTATTTGTTCCAGCAGCTAGCCTTGCCCTAATTAACACTGTGCCCTACTTAACTTTCCTCCCGGACAGTGTATTCCAAATCCAGCTGAGTGTCTCTTCACTTGGCCCATTCACCTCCCAGTAAACACCAGCTATGGGATGGAGGTGGGGAGAATATTGATTTTTTAAAAATATATATATTTTATTTACTTATTTATTTTTAGAGATAGAGTCTCACTCTGTCACCCTGAGCGGTGTGTCATGGTGTCATCATAGTTCATAGCAACCTCAGTCTCTCAGGCTCAAGTGATCCTCTTGCCTCAGCCTCCTAAGTAGCTGGACTATAGGTGCTACCACAACTCCAGCTTGCTTTTGTATTTTTAGTAGAAATGAATCTTGCTCTCACTCAGGCTTGTCTTGAACTCCTGAGCTCAAGAGATCCACCCACTTTGGCCTCCCAGAGTGCTAGGAGTACAGGCGTGAGCCACTGTGCCCAGCCATTAAACATATTTTTAAATATCATTAAGTGTATATTTTAAAAAATCATTTCTACATTTTGTTTTTCATCTCAACAGCACGTTTTATTACTTTTAAGAACCAGTTCTGAAAATGTCGATGGGCTCGGCGCCTATAGCTCAACCGGCTAAGGCGCCAGCCACGTACACCTAAGGTGGCCGGTTCGAATCCCCAGCCCGGACCCGCCAAGCAACAATGGCAGCTGCAACCAAAAAATAGCCGGGCGTTGTGGCGGGCGCCTGTGGTCCCAGCTACTTGGGAGGCGGAGGCAGGAGACTCGCTTGAGCCCAGGAGTTGGAGGTTGCTGTGAGCTGTAATGCCACGGCACTCTGCCCAGGGGGACAGCTTGAGGCTCTGTCTCAAAAAAAAAAAAAAAAAAAAAGAAAATGTCGATGAAAATACAAACAGGTATCGTTTTTACATTTTCATTTTATCTTATAGTTGCTGAGTTCACATTAGAATCACTTGGGGAGTTTTTAAAACTCCCCTAAGGCACAGACCCTGCCTCAGATCCATTCAACCAGAATGTCCAGGGCTTATTCTAATGTGGGCAGGGTTGAGAATCCTTGCTCTACAGAAAGATGAAACTTCACTTTTATTCTCGCCTAACCCCCCACCCCCCACTCTATGAGGCCTGCCAAAAATAATTCGCAGCGGCTGAGACTCGGCTATTAAATGCAGGCAGAGCAGGCCCTAGTGGCTGAATCAGTTCTGGGAAACTTCAGAGCTGGTAACATCAAAGGCAACTTCATTTTACTATTTATATGCTTAAAGCACAAGCTATCAGATAAAGACAGGAGCAATGTACTTTTGGTCAATTTCCAAAGTGGTAGGAATTAGTCCCATCAATCTATTCAGGCCCGTCACACAAACTCAGCCTTGGGCAAGAGTTACCTGAGCTTGCAGAACTACTGACATCTTGGTCCCACCCTCAGAGAGTCTGGTTTCACGGTGTAGGGGACAGTCTGGCATCACGATCTTGAAAAGCTCTGCAGATATGGAACTCTGCAGCCAACACTGGGAATTCTTGCTCCAAGGGAGCATCTGTATCATCTGATAGCTTGGCTGACAAGCAGGTTCTCAACTCATCTCAACCATTGAATCAGAATCTGCATTTTATTCCATGTCTGAGAACCCTGCTGTAGGGCAGCGGTAACTACTCCCCAGTCCACACTCACAGGTGCCGCTTCCTGATGTACTCAGACACACTTACTTGTATGATACCAGCTTTGCTCAGGCGCGGAGTCACATCACAGAGCACCCAGCACCCCAGAGTTTTCATGATGAGCACTTGGTGATTTAGTACAGCTGGGGGTATCTGGAGAACTGCAGCCTCCTTCTGCCCTCCACAGGGCTGCTCTTACTCACTGAGAGAACACCCAACTCTGATGGCATGACTCAGGGGTGCCAGCAGGGATGCCCTGCCCCCTGTCTTCTTTAGGGGGCTGTCAGAGGCCTAAAAGCTGCCACCAGCCTTTAGTGTTTGTAAAAATACCACTTCCAGTGGCAGGGAGAACACTTTCAGCTGCGGCCATGTAATGCCCATGGGAAATTCAAGTTGCACACTCAGGGTGAGAAGACTGTAGGGGGGCAGGTGGGTGGGGGCAGGAGCAAGGTGCAGCCCTTCCACCTTTCCTCTTCCCAAGGCCCAACCTTCCGCTTAGAATAACCAGGCAGCTATGCAGCTGGCCCAGGCATTCTGGGTGGCCTTGCCAAGCAAAACACCCTCTTCTGGTTTGTGCCCTGCCCTGCCTGGCACCCCAGGTAGCTGCCCTATGAAATGATGCTAAATTCACTAGGGACCTGAGCTCTGAAATTATGCATGTGGGGAAGAGAAAGGCCTTTCCCCACTGGAATCTGTAATAAGGAGAGAACAAAGAGATGGCATGGCCATGTACTTCCCCAAGCAACAGGGTAGAAATCACTGGCTTTGAACATGTCAAAGACAAGGTCATATCTCTGCAGGAGTCACTGAGGCCTAAACTAATAATAATTTGGTACTTTCGTAGCCTTATGCCAGCTGTGAGATCTACTGTGTCTATTTAGTTCTCGCAAACCTGGATAGAAAAATGAGGCCAGATATAGGTTTAAAAAAATACTAACCCAATCAAACATTCGTGTTAATTTAATCAGAAAAGTTTAGAGACTGAATTGTGAAGGCAAATATTTTAAAATGCAGGATGACAAACTTATCAAACCAGAATTACTTTAAAAGCCTACATCTGAGTAGCAATGACTTGAAAAGTATTTGCTAGCGCTCCTTAAGATAAACTCTATTGATCTTGCAGTTCCAAAGTACATGTTTTGAAAGATTAAACCATGGATTCAAAATGAGCTGAAGGCTGCAATTCAAAAGACGTAATAAATTGAAGCTTAAGAATTAAACCAAAACCCAAAACTCTTTGACTAAATATTTGAAGAGCTCTTTATGTAAACGAAATGGAATATATTAATTGCAAATAGCTAAAAGGAGGATATTGAACATTTCCCAGCATGCAGAAATAAATGTTTGAGATGATAGATATGCTAACTACCCTGATCTCATCACAATAAATTATATGTATTGAGATTTCACTATGTACCCCATGAATATGCGAAATTATTATTTGTCAATTAAAAAATGTTGTAAAAACACACCAGAAATGGAAGGAAGAGGCCAGACCCCGTGGTTCACTACTGTAATCCTAGCACTTCGGGAGGCTGTAGTGGGTTGATTACTTGAGCTCAGGAGTTCAAGATCAAGACCCCCATCTCTAGATCCCCCCCTTTCTAAAATTAGTAAAAATTGAAAAATTTCTTTCTGCTATTTTTTGTAAAAAAAATAGAAAAAGTATCTGGGTGTTGTGGCAAGTGCCTGTAATCCCAGATACTTGGGAGGCTAAGTCTAGAGGATTGCTTGAGCCCAAGAGTTTGAGGTTGTAAGATATGACACCATGGCATTCTATCCAAGGAGACAGAGTGAGACTTTGTCTCAAAAAAAAAAAAAAGGAAAATAAGAGAAATAGAAGGATCAGAAGACATTTGGGGTGTAGCTACACCATTAAGTAATGGAGGGAGGCCAGGTATTGTGGCCCCCACCTGCAATCCCAGCACTTTGGGAGGCCAAAGCAAGATGATCACTTGAAGCCAGGAATTTGAGACCATGGGGTAACATGGCAAGATCCTATCCCTACAAATTAAAAAAAAATTATCTAGGCATAGTGGCTGGTGGTACATGCCTATAGTCCCAGCCACTCAGGAGATAGGAGGCTCAAGCCCCAAGTTCGAGGTTACAGAGAGCTGTGATTGACCCCTTGCAGTCCAGCCTGGGCAACACAGCATTAAACAAACAAGCAAACAAACAAACAAACAAAACACTTAAAAAATGTCAACCAATATTCTCAATAAAAATACTGTGCCAGAAGTTGTAGAGGACCCATAGGGGCCTGGAAGGGGTTCTGCTGGGCTGTTTCTTGGGCAAGGTGGTTTCCTACCACCCATTCTGATCTGATCTGTTTTCCTCACAGCCCTCAGAGATTGTTTTCTTTCTTCTGTTTTTTATAAAGAGATGGACATCTCATTATATTGTTCAGATTGGCCTTAAACTCTCGGCCTCATGCAATTCTCCTGCCTCAGCCTCCTGAGTATCTGGGACTACAGGGGTGAAGGTGGGTCAGAGTTTGCCAAAGAAATACGGTAGCTCTAATGAGACACACAAGGTCATCTGAGAACCTGGCTCTCTCTTCTTGTAGTGCGTTTTCCGTGGAGACTGTGCTCAGAACACACAGCCTCTGGGCTCCCCAAGGTGGTGGTGCTGTCTCCTGCCTCTGGACTCTCCAAGCTGGTGGCACTGTCTCCTGCCTCTGGGCTCCTCAAGCTGGGCTTTTTCTTACCATGTTCTCTGCTTGGGATTTCCCATCCTGCTGTCTGTGCAGATAATCCCATCCTTAAAGGTCCAGTTTGAGGAACTCTTGTAGGCAGAGTTGCTTACTTCTTCCTTTGGGCTCTCACTATACTTGGTCCATTTGTTTAGCCAAACAACAAGTCTGTATTGTGTGCCACTGTGGCCAGCCCTGTGCTGGGAGCTGAGATGTGGCAGGAACACAACACAGGCTGGAGTGAAGACCCAGCACCTATGATAGAATTGATTTCTGTGTCTCCCTGCTGCTCTGGGGCAGTGACCCTGCCTGACCCACTTGTCTGTTCCTGAGGCCCAGCAGAGGGTCCAGAACGTGGTGGGCACTAGAGGTCTAGAGGAACTTGCACTCCTCACTCCAGGCTCACTGGCGTGTCAGCCACACTCCCTTCAGATGCCACAGAACTGCCCACCAGGTAGGCCTTCCTCTGGCCCATGGCTTCTCCCTTGCCGTGGACCCTCTCCAGAGGTCCTTCTGTGGGCTGACGGTGGGGAGGGGAGCCTCTGGCCTCGCAACCAGCTGTGGCCCTCCAATTCCCCAAGTGCAGCCCCTCAACTGATCCACATGTCACAGAAAAATTCCCTTTATTAAAAGGATTTATTCTTGTAAAATTTGGAGTCAGTCAAAAGGCCACACTCAAGGATCCAGAAGGCACATATGGCCCCAAGTTTGCAGGATCCCCTCCCTGAGAGGCCGATGGTGGATCACGAAGTCTTCCTATCATCTGTGGAGATCATAACACCTGTGGCCTGTGTCACCCGACACAAAGGGCGAACCAGAGGCTCCTGCCCTGACCCTCAGCTCGCCTGGGTTCGGTGTTCATTGGGTTTTTTCTTGTTTGGGTTTTTGGCAGCAGTTATGCCTCTGCTTCTGAGGCTGCTTTTGTGTTTCAAATACAGCTGTTGAAAAAGAATAATAAACATCTGCTATAGCTAGTGGTTCAAGAACACTAAAATTTGGGGGGGGAATCTAGCAGTTCTGCAAGTTTCTATGAGTCAGTATTTCTCAAGGACATTTTTATACCCAAGTGTTTTGATAGAAAAAAAATTTGAAATGATTCATTTTTGTCATGAGGTCCCTGCCCTCAATTATTGGCAGTTATTGGCACGGGGGCAGAAATAATCACAGCACCCGAATCTGGTATTGGCCTCACAATCAGGCCCTTGGCAAAGACTAAGGGTGCCTGTGACCATGCAAGGGAGGCTGTGCGTATGTGTGTGTGTGTGTGTGTGAGAGAGAGAGAGAGAGAGTATGTGTGTGTGAGAGAGAGAGAGAGTGTGTGTGTGTGTGTGTGAGCTCGATTCACCTATTGACTAAGCTGCTTCCCCCGAGAGAAGGCCTGGGCTGGGCAGGGCTGTTGGGCCAGCTGTTGGCTAACATGTGGCTGCCATTTCAAATAAGTCATCTTTCCTTCCTGGAGGAATAACAGAGCACTCACACCCTGACAGGCCCATTTCCCTCCCACCTTATTTATTCCTGTCCTCAATTCAGGGACCAAATTGTTGAACCATATGTCACCATATAAAGGAATTGGACTCTGCTTTTTTAAAATGCAAAAGGAAAAACCGCACCTTACAAAAGATGTGATTAAGATTCTTTCCTCCCCAAAGGATTCAGAACAGCGGCATTCCCTGGTGCACTGACGTTTCATAGACCATTAACCAGCTGATGGAAAGCCTGCCAGAGGGCGGGCCTCCACGAATAGGAATTTGGTCAGAACGAAGATAAAGCATCTCTCGCCACCAGGATAAAGTCACAGGGAAAACGTGATTTGCTGTATACTCCACGACTGTTCTACTGTGCTTGCCAGAGTACAGCTGCCCATGGTACCGGCACACAGCTGGGAGGCTAACAAATCTTACATTTTCCTAAGGCTCATTTTATTGGTGGTCTGTAGCATTTAGGATATAACTTCCCAACCATGAAAGGGTCAATCTATCATGAAGGAAGATGGTTATTTTAAGAGTCATTTAAACTGATCTCTTGGCTTATAATGTGTAAACTTGCAAGCCCATGGCAAATATTAACAATGATTAGATCTTAGACAAGTCAACTCCTGTTACTTTAACTGTTAGGGAAAAAAAGTAGATCAAATTCTGGTCTGTCTATACTCAAACAAAAATGGGAATATTTTCTTCCTAATCTATTGAATGGCGGCAGCTTTGTCTTTATGAATGCTTCTGTACAAATATTCATGCGAGGGCTCGTGAAGGGGCAAGGGCCCCCGGCCCTCCTCTTTCCATTAAAACCTCCGTGTGTTACTTTGTCTTAAATCATTTGTCTCCAAGGACTGATGCTAATGCCTGGGAGGAGGCTCAGATGGACAGAGCTTTATCCAGAGCCACATGTAGGCACAGACAGGAGCATCCCCTGCCCAGTCTCCCGCCCATCTCAGGAGGAGTGGAGAGGTCAGCCACAGGCAAGGGCAGGCCCAGTGGCAGCCAGAGGGGTCCCTACAAGGAATGGCAGAAACACGATACCCAGCTCGCCCTTTTTCAATCACTCATGTGACACCTGTGAGTCTTGGGGGTACCTTGGTGGGCAAAAGATACTGGGTCCCTATCTTCAAGGAATTTACAGTATAATGGAGGAGACATAAAGAATCTTGTAACTAAATGTATTGTTATGCCCTGTATATTTTTCAGTTAAAGAAGGAAGTCTCCCAAAAGCAGCAGCATTTAAAACAGAATCTGAGGCTTCCCTAGGCAATGTGCACATGTGAGTGTGTGTGTGTGTGGGTGCACATGTGTGTGGGGTGGTGTGTGCATGCACATGTGTATGCAAGTGTGCGTGCTGCCTGGGTGCTGGGAGCTGAGAGCGAGGCATTTCAGGCAGAGGGAGTGGCTTGTGTCCTGGTTATAGAACAGGAGGGAGATGGAATCGAAGGGAGGCCAGTGTGACTGGGACAGAGTGAGCTGGAGACCTCAGGGAGGACGAAGGTCGACCATGCAGAGCCTCATAGCCATGTTTGGGGTCTTCAAAAGTGCAAAAGGAAGCTGTGATTGTTGGTTTTATATGTCATCCTGGCTAAGTTATGTGCCTAGCTGTTTGGTTAACTACCAGTCTAGATGTAGCCATGAAGGTATTTTTTGTATATCTTTACTTTTTGTAAAAGTAATTCTACATTTACTAGCAGTAGACTACAAATGTCTTAACACAATAACTAAGAAAATGCTGTGAAGGCTATGTTGCCCAGTTTAATGAAAGAATTTCAGCTTGTGTGTAAAACTAGCACATTGTACCCCATGATTGCATTAATGTACACAGCTATGATTTAATTAAAAAAATAAAGGAGGCCAGAGGCTCACTCTCAGATGGGTTGGAATGACTTCAAGTTGCACAGACTTGGAGAGTGATCCCTCAGAAAGGGCCTGACAGGGAGTGGAAGTGGGCAGCAGGGAACCTACTGTATGCAGCTGGGGTGGGAATCTCTAGAGCAGTGGTTCTCAACCTTCCAAATGCTGTGGCCCTTTAATACAGTTCCTATGGGTCGTGATCCACAGGTTGAGAACTGCTGCTCTAGAGGGACTGGTGACACCCCCTGCATAAATGTGATTTGCCTGTCTGCCCTTGTGGGAGGCACGGGGATGGGGGAGCAAGTTCTTTTCTACTGGGGTGGTCCTGCCTTCATGAGCAAAGCAGGACAGACTATGGGGACAAGATGGTCACTGAACTCTGGGAAAATTCATAGCAAATAAGATGTCTCCAAAACATATTATCATCAACCTGGTCAAAGTCAAAGTGAAAAAGAAAATTCTACCAGCTCAAGATGAGAGCAACAACTAACCCACAAAGGAAAGACCATCAGGCGAAGAGCAGCCTTCTCTGTGGAGACTTAACAAGCCAGAAGGGATGGAGCTCCATTTCCGTCTTCTTAAACAGAACAACTACCAGCAAAGAATTGTGTTTCCTACAAAGCTAAGTTTATAAATAAAGGTGAAATAAAGACTTTCCTAGACAAGCAAATGCTAAGGGAATTTGTCACTATGGGAAATGCTTAAAATTACACTATACATTTCCAGAACAATAGATACCGACGAGTATAAAAACATCCAAAAGTTAAAGCTCACAGCTCTTATAAAACAGAAGCACAAGAGGAAGACAAAACAATGAAGCATCATTCAACATGATGAACAGAATCACATCCCACTCATCAATGCTAACACTGAATGCGAATGATCATAATGCCCCACTTTTTAATAAATGGCATTGACTGGCTAAATGAAAACACAACTCAAGTGTATGCTGCCTCTAAGAAACTCATCTGACTCACAAGGACACTCACAGACTCCAGGTAAAGATATGGAAAACAATATTCCATGCAATTAGAAACCAAAAGGGAGCATGTGCAGTCATTCTCATATCAGGTAAAATAGACTTTAACTGATCAATGGTAAAAAAGGACAAAAGTGGTCATTAATTAATGAGAAAGGGAGCAATTCTGTGAGAAGATGTAATAATCCTAAATATATATGCATCTAACACAGGAGCTTACAGTTTCACAAAACAAATACTACTAGATCCATGCATAGAAATAAACATTAGCGGCTCGGCGCCTATAGCTCAACCGGCTAAGGCGCCAGCCACGTACACCTAAGGTGGCGGGTTCGAATCCCCAGCCCGGACCCGCCAAAACAACAATGACGGCTGCAACCAAAAAATAGCCGGGCGTTGTGGCGGGCGCCTGTGGTCCCAGCTACTTGGGAGGCAGAGGCAGGAGACTCGCTTGAGCCCAGGAGTTGGAGGTTGCTGTGAGCTGTAATGCCACGGCACTCTACCCAGGGGGACAGCTTGAGGCTCTGTCTCAAAAAAAAAAAAAAAAGAAATAAACATTAGCATCATAACTGCCAGGACTTCAACACCCCACTGACAGAACTGAACAGATGATTAAAGCAGAAAGTCAGTTAAGAAATCCTGGACTTAAATGTGACTTTGGAACACAAGGCTATAACAGACATTTACAGAAAATTCTACCCCAAATCTGCAGAATATACAGTAGCACATGAGGCATTTTCCAAGATTGGTCATATCTTAGGTCACAAAACAACTCTCAACAAGTTCAGCAAAACTGAAATCACACCATGTATCTTCTCAGACCACAGTGGAATAAAACTAGGAATCAATTCCAAGAGACACTGTCAAAACTACACAAAGTCATGGAAATTACACAACTGCTGCTGAATGATCCCTGACAATGATGAAATTAAGATAGAAATTAGAATGGAGAGCCCAGAAAGATAACCATATAGCTGTGACCAACTAATCTTTGATAAAACAGACCAAAATGTACACAGGGAAAGACACTCTATTCTATAAATGGTGCTCAGAAAACTGAATAGCTATATCCAGAATGAAATAGAACCCTGTCTCTCACCGCATGTAAAAATTAATTCAAGATAGATTAAAAACTTACATGTAAGGCATGAAACCATATAAAATTCTAGAAGAAAACTAGGAAAAACTTCTCTAGACATCAGTGTAGGCAAAGAATTTATGACTAAGACCCCAAAGGCAAATACAGCAGCAACAAAAACAGATGAACGGGATTTAGTTAAATTAAAAGGCTTCTGCACAACAAAGGAAACAATTGACACACAGACCGTCAATTCAGAATGGGAGAAAATATTCACAGACTGTACGTCTGACAGAGGGCTAATATCTACAATCTACAAAGAACTCAAATAAGCAAGAGAAAAATGAACAACCCCAACAAAAGTGGACAAAAGATATGAACAGAATTTTTTCAAAAGGTAGACAAATGGCCAATATGAAAAAATATTCAACATCACTAATCATTAGGGACATGCAAATTAAAACCATGATGAGATACCACCCTACCCCGTGAGATTGGCCATTATTAAAAAGTCAGAAAAAAATAGATACTGGCGTGCATGCAGAGAAAAGGGAACACATATCCTTTTGGTGGAACTGCAAATTAGTACAACCTGTAAGGAAAATAGTATGGAGAGTTCTCAAAGAAATGAAAGTAGACCTACTGTTTGATCCAGTAATCTCATTACTGGGTGTCTACCTGAAGGAAAAGTTACTTTATAAGAAAAGACACCTCTACTTGAGTGTTTATCCCACCACAATTCATAACTGCAAAGATAGAATCAACCTCAGTGTCCATTGATTCATGAATAGGTAAACAAAAATGTGGGGTAGGGGTGTATGTGTATTTGTGGTAATATACACCCACACATATGCACATGTTATATACACATATACCCACACTATAAAGCACTATTCAGCCGTTAAAAGGAATCAAATAGGCTCGGCGCCTATAGCTCAACCGGCTAAGGCGCCAGCCACGTACACCTAAGGTGGCGGGTTCGAATCCCCAGCCCGGACCCGCCAAAC